>NC_053023.1:703740453-703985905 GCF_003073215.2 Triticum urartu
AGCCCCGAGGGTGAACTACTCCCTCCTCGTCATGGAGAGTACCGGGATGATGAAGATGGCCATCGATGATGGATCCCCCCTCTGGCAGGGTGCCGGAACAGGGTCCCGATTGGTTTTTGGTGGCTACAGAGGCTTGCGGCGGCGGAACTTCCAATCTAGGTTTCTTTTCGGGGGTTTCTGTATTTATAGGAATTTTTGGCGTCGGTCTCACGTTAGGGGGGTCTCCGAGTCATCCACGAGGCAGGGGGCGTGCCCAGGGGGTAGGGCGCGCCCTCCTCCCTCGTGGATGGCTCGGGACTCTTTTGGCCCAACTATTTTTACTCTCGGGGCTTCTTTTGGTCCATAAAAAATCATCAAAATTTGGCACGTCAATTGGACTCCGTTTGGTATTCCTTTTCCGTAAAACTCAAAAATAGGAAAAAAAATAGAAACTGGCACTGGGCTCTAGGTTAATAGGTTAGTCCCCAAAATCATATAAAATAGAATATAAAACATCCAAGATGGATAATATAATAGCATGGAACAATCAAAAATTATAGATACGTTGGAGACATATCAAGCATCCCCAAGCTTAATTCCTGCTCGTCCTCGAGTAGGTAAATGATAAAAACAGAATTTTTGATGTGGAATGCTACCTAAAATAATTATCAATTTAATTTTCTTTATTGTGGCATGAATGTTCAAATCCGAAAGATTCAAGACAAAAGTTTAATATTGAAATAAAAATAATAATACTTCAAGCATACTAACAAAGTAATCATGTCTTCTCAAAATAACATGGCCAAAGAAAGTTCATCCCTACAAAATCATATAGTCTGGCTATGCTCCATCTTCATCACACAAAATATTCAAATCATGCACAACCCCGATGACAAGCCAAGCAATTGTTTCATACTTTTGATGTTCTCAAACCTTTTCAACTTTCACGCAATACATGAGCGTGAGCCATGTACATAGCACTATAGGTGGAATAGAAGGTGGTTGTGGAGAAGACAAAAAGAAGGAGATAGTCTCACATCAACTAGGCGTATCAAGGGGCTATGGAGATGCCCATCAATAGATATCAATGTTAGTGAGTAGGGATTGCAATGCAACGGATGCACTGGAGCTATAAGTGTATGAAAGATCAAAAAGAAAACTAAGTGGGTGTGCATCCAACTTGCTTGCTCATGAAGACCTAGGGCATTTGAGGAAGCCCATCGTTGGAATATACAAGGAAAGTTTTATAATGAAAAATTCCCACTAGTATATGAAAGTGACAACATAGGAGACTCTCTATCATGAAGATCATGGTGCTACTTTGAAGCACAAGTGTGGTAAAAGGTCAGCATATGAAGGTTATGAATTCTATTTGCCAGCATTCATGGACTTCCGTGGTAGAATCTACCGTTCAGGTGTATTGCATTTTCATGAGCGTGATTTGTCAAAAAGTTTATTACTCTTTTCTGCCGATCATCCTCAACCTCCAGTAGCATTGCCCCTTCTCTCTTTTTCTCTCATTTTTTGGGCCTTCTCTTTTTTGGCCTTTCTCTTTTTTTATTTCCTCACATGGGACAATGCTCTAATAATGAAGATCATCACACTTTTATTTACTTACAACTCAAGAATTACAACTCGATACTTAGAACGAAATATGACTCTATATGAATGCCTCCGGCAGTGTACCGGGATGTGCAATGAATCAAGAGTGACATGTATGAAAGTATTATGATCGGTGGCTTTGCCACAAATACAATGTCAACTACATGATCATGCAAAGCAATATGACAATGATGAAGCGTGTCATAATAAACGAAACGGTGGAAAGTTGCATGGCAATATATCTCGGAATGGCTATGGAAATGCCATAATAGGTAGGTATGGTGGCCGCGTGCCTATTTATAAGGGCAGATGCGAATAGACAGGCGCGGAAATCAAGGGAGAACCAAATAATGGTTATCCAGATATATAGACGCCTCGATTCTCGGGAAGCATTAAAAATCAAAGATCCGTTGGAAGATGACGTCATGAAACTTTTTGTGTTTTCAAAAGATGACGTCACAGCGAGTTACAAAGTTTTTTCAGGCAGAATACGGATTTCATCTAAGTATTGAAGATTGACAAAGAACAAGGTTCAGAGTCAACCTGGGGCCTAATGTTGGGGATATTACTACCAGTATGACCCGCCCAGGAGGGGCTGGGTCAGCCCTAATGGCGGGTTACATAAGAAGCCCAGTATACAATCAAGATGATAGTTTATTAAACATATAGAAAGCCCAAGGGCCTCGGGCCGGCTTAAGGCCCGTTATTGTAAACCGCCATATGGACGGCAAATACTTGTACAGAAAGGCATGTAAAGAAAGTCACCGAGACGGACACGATTATGAGCCGACCGGGACTCCGTAGGCCACCTGGCGTCAACCCGTGTATATAAGGGGACGACCTGGTGGCGGTTTAGGGCAAGAAACAACGAAGTCGATAACCAAGTCGGTGAGTTGAGCCTCTTGGAGATCGAAACCACATCAATACCAATCACAACTAGACGTAGGCTTTTACCTTCATCGTAAGGGGCCGAACTAGTATAAAACTCTCTCGTGTCCTTTGTCCCGATTAACCCCTTTAAGCTTCCTAGTGCGATGGCCCTACGACTAAGTCCTTGCTTAGAACATATGCCGTGTCAACTCCACGATAGTTGGCGCCCACCGTGGGGCCAACGCACGGTGGATTTGAGTTCTTGAAGGGCAAATTTGAAGGGCTCAAGGGATATGTTGTGGGCCGGATGACCAAGAGTCGTCGCGGCAAATTCTACATCGACGACGAAGGTTGGGGCCCCGAGGCCGGCTTGATCGAGTACGGGTACCAGGTCCCCTTCAGCGGAATTCACGTCTTCATCGGCAGGATCGGCGAGTCAGGCCCTGAGCCAGACGTCCACACCAGCCTCATCAAAATGGCTCAGCGTGCTGGGTCAGCCCGTGTTCAATCTGTTGTGAAGCATGCTTTCGTAGGCTGCGTCCATGGCGGTGAATACTCCGAAGGATCGATGGAAGGCGGGGAGACGGCTATCTGCTCTGATACTGCACCATCAACAGGTGAGACGGACTCGTTGTACCAACTGCAAGACGGCATGCTCGGGGACTGTTCCGATGGCAGCAGTATTCCGGACCCCCTTGAGCCGCCGAATTGGGCCGGAGTCTTTATGGCAGGGACACAGCCTAGACAGAACTCCACCGCAGCGACAGCGGCGGCCACCGGGTCGGCAGCTGCCGGGTCAGGAGACCCCGCGCGCCCCCCGGCTCAGGTTCTCATGGACCTCATGGATAAGCTGACGACTCTACTAACCGCTGCGGTAGAGCCTGCGGATAAAGCCCAGCATGATGCGGAAGTGGCACGCGTGCGAGAGGAGATGGTGCAAGCTAAGGAAAATCTGGCCGCGGAGGAAACCCGGATGGCAGCAGAACGAGCAGCTTTGGATGCTCGTGCTCAGCAGCTTCAAGCAGAAACCTTCCGGCTCTGGGTGGATCTTAATGCATTAAACGAAGTCATGAGGAGGAAGCGTCAGAAAGCTCAGTCGCGTCTTCCTCTAACGCTGGATCCGAGGAATCTGTTCCATACACCCGGAGCCGGAGGGAGCAACCCGCCAGAGGCAAACCGGGTCACGACGCCCAGTGCACCAGTTCAGCCACGCACCATGGAGCCGCCGCTCATGAATACAGGTCCTCCTTGTTATATATCAACACCCCCGGAGAATCTCATTGCGGCGTCGGCTCATTTGGCAGCTCTCCCGATGGAAGGCGACTCGCCAGCAGCAATTGAAACCCGGAGGGTAAGAGAACTACTTCAGACAGCTTTGGCCCAGCAGGATGCATACTCCTACAGTCGAGACAAGATTCATTCAACTCCTCGCCCAAGCCGGAGCCCGAGTTACAGTAGGCACATGGAATCTGCAGAGATGTGAAGTAATGCTCAACGCCACAACCGGCCATATAGGCATGAGCCGGTGCGGGCTGGAGCCCTTAACTTGGCGGATCAGGAGAGGATTCGTCAAGAGGCGGAACGGGCGGCTCAAATAGCAGCAGAGCAGGCGGCTCACCAAACCTTTCCGGCTTATCCAGCAACCTCGGTTGAGGCAGGAGTGGCTACAAGAACCGGAGGCGTACCTTGCCTAGTCCCAGCCATACGCAATGAGCGGTTGCCCAAGGATTTCAAGGGACCTCGTAAGGTACCTAACTACATGGCTGACCTACAGCCGGGGGTTTGGATTGAGAGTTATGAGATGGCTATGGAGCTGTTGGAGGTTAGCGATGCAGCAATGGCCAAGTACTTTACCATGATGTTGGATGGAACGGCTCGGACATGGTTGAAAGGATTACCACCTAATTCGATCGGCTCATGGGCAGAATTGAAGGCACGGTTCATCCAGAACTTTAAAGACATGTGTAAGCAGCCAATGTCGATTGTGGACCTGACCAATTGCAAGCAAGAGGATGGAGAATCTACAACCCATTAGGTGCGTCGGGTCAAGGAGATAATACATTCGTCTAATAAAATGGACGCCGGCTCAACAGTTTTGATGTTGGAGAAAAATTGCCGCTTTGAACCTCTGAAGCAGAAGTTGGGGCGGCTTAAACATGGCTGTAATGAGATGGGAACGTTGATGGCGGCTCTTGTCAAATATGCCGATTCCGATACCACCAAAGCCCGGCAGCTGATGAAGAAAAAGCAACGAAGGGAAAGAAGAACGGCAGCGGCAAGGGTCACCAGCATAACCCGGTGAATCAAGGAGGTAATAAGCATAAGGCTGATGAGTTTGTTCCTAATACTAATGCACAGGGTGGTAATCAGTGGCGCAAGGGCAGACAACCCCCTCGATCGGGCGGGTCAGGCCCCACCCTTGAGCAGTTGTTGAATGAACCTTGCCCAAGACATGGCACCCGGGAGAAGCCAGCCACCCACTTGTGGAAGGATTGCACGATCATGAAGGCATTTAAAAATTCAAGCGCATTTGATGGGGGTCACGGCCCGGGTGGCGGCTCAGGTGGAGGCGGCTTTCAGGTCCCGGGCGCCGGTTCAAGCGGAGGAGGTTTTCATGGTCAGGGTCATCCTGGTCACCAGGGAGGATATAATCAGCAACACGGCCAAGGGAATCAACAACAGCAACAATCCGGCTATCAGCAACAATCCAACAAGAGGGCTGTCAATGCCGTTGAACTGGCAATTCCACGTTATCTACGTTGGTCGGAGCTGCCTATTGTGTGGAGCAGAGAGGATCACCCGCCCCGGGTTGATAATTCAGGTCACTTGGCTTTGGTAGTGGCACCTCAGGTTGGTTGGTACAAGTTTACTAAGGTACTCATGGATGGAGGCAGCAGCATCAACATCCTTTACTATGAGACATTCCGCCGGATGGGATTGACGGATAAAAATCTTAAACAATCCAACACTGTTTTTCATGGTGTGGTACCCGGTAAGGCGGCATACCCAGTTGGTAAGATCGAGCTGGAGGTAGCCTTTGGGGATGAGTATGACTCCAGGGCAGAAAAATTAACCTTTGAAGTGGTTAAGATCAAAAGCCCATATCATGCTCTATTTGGGCGGCCGGCTTATGCCAAGTTCATAGCTCGGCCATGTTACGTGTATTTGCAGCTCAAGATGCTGGGTCACAAGGGCACCATTACAGTCCATGGGATCCGGAAGATAGCCTTGGAATGTGAAGAGGGGAATGCTGCCTATGCTGAATCTGTTTGTGCAACAGAGGAGTTGAAATTCTACAAGGATCATGTTGACCCGGCGGACATGACGTCATTAAAGAAACCAACAACAGAGCATGAGCCAGAGTTAAGTTCAAATCAGCTGATGACACTAATATGGTTGACTTTGTGCCTGGCGATTCATCCAAATAGTTCATCATCAGCGCAAACTTGGATCCGAAATAGGAAAGCGCGCTCATCGAGTTCATCCGTGAGAACCGGGACATCTTTGCATGGAAACCTTCAGACATGCCGGGTGTCCTGAGGGAACTCGCTGAGCACACTCTCAATATCGATCCAAAGTTCAAACATGTCAGACAATTTCTTCGACGGTTCAATGAAGAAAGGCGCAAGGCCATCGGAGAAGAGGTGGCCCGGCTCTTGGCGGCTGGGTTCATTGTGGAGGTTTTTCACCCAGAATGGTTAGCTAACCCGGTGCTTGTACTCAAAAAGAATGGCACCTGACGCATGTGTGTGGATTACACAGATTTGAACAAGGCTTGCCCGACTGATCCTTTTGCTCTTCCCCGTATTGATCATATCATTGATGCTACGTCGGATTGTGCACGATTGAGTTTCTTAGATGCTCTGGTTATCATCAGATTAAGATGGTAGTCAAGGATCAAGAGAAGACAACATTTATAACTCCTTTTGGGGCTTTCTGCTATGTGTCTATGCCTTTTGGGCTTAAGAGTGCCCAGGCGACTTACCAGCGGTGTGTGCAGAATTGTCTTCACAATCAAATTGGGCGCAATGTTCATGCCTATGTGGACGATATAGTGGTGAAATCCAGGGAAGAGGAAACCTTGGTCACAGACTTGAAAGAGACTTTTGATAATCTTCGGGTTTACAAGATGATGCTTAACCCGGCCAAGTGTGTTTTTGGAGTACCAGTCGGCAAGCTCTTGGGTTTTCTGGTGTCTAGCCAAGGTATTGAAGCTAACCCGGAGAAAATCAAGGCAATCACATCTCTAGCCAAACCAACCTGCGTCAATGATGTTCAACGACTGGCGGGTCGTGTGGCTGCTTTGAGCCGGTTCATAAGCCGGTTAGGGGAAAAGGCTATGCCTCTGTATCAATTGATGAAGAAAACGGATGTTTTTGTTTGGAGTGATGCTGCGAACGCCGCTTTTGAGGATCTAAAGGCACAACTGGCTGAGCTGTCGGTCCTAGCTGCTCCTATTGAGAAAGAGCCGCTATTATTGTACGTGGCTGCCAACTCACGGGCTTTTAGTGTGTCTATGGTGGTAGAACGCAAGGAGGCTGGCAGAGAGCATCCGGTTCAACGGTCGGTTTATTATGTCAGTGAAGTGCTAATTGAGTCTAAGCAACGATATCCACATTGGCAGAAGCTTGTTTACGGGGTGTTCATGGCAAGCCGGAAGCTTAAGCATTACTTTTAGGGACATCCAATCACTGTGGTTAGCTCTGCTCCTTTGGGAGACATTATTCAAAACAGAGAAGCTACATGGCAAGTTGCCAAGTGGGCAATTGAGCTTGGGTCTCATGGGCTGAAATATGTTCCACGCACTGCAATTAAGTCTCAAGCCCTGGTTGACTTCATCAATGACTGGACAGAGATGCAGGTGCCAGAAGAAAAGCCGGACAACACATATTGGACTATTCATTTTGATGGGTCCAGGCAATTGGAAGGCTCGGGGGCTAGAGTTGTATTAACTTCCCCACGAGGTGATAAATTTTGTTATGTGTTATGATTGATGTTTCCATGCACTAACAACGTGGCAGAGTATGAAGCATTGCTCCATGGTCTTCGAGTGGCAAAGGAGATGAGCTTGAGCTGGGTCAGATGTCTTGGTGATTCAGATCTAGTGGCTCAGCAGGTGTCTGGCAAACGGGATTCCAAAGACCCTCTCATGGCGGCTTATCGCCGAGAGGTCGATGCTATTGCAGGATACTTTAAAGGTTATCAGGTGGAACACATTGACCGTCGAAAAAACGAAGCAGCTGATGCTCTGAGCCGGCTGGGGTCTCAACGTAAGCCGGTACCACCCAACACCTTTTTAGATGGTTTTCATAACCCCTCTATCAAGTTGCCCACAGAAGAATATTTAGCTGTTCCTGACCCGGAGGCCCAGTTGGTGGCGGCTCTTCACGTCATCCCAGATTGGACGATGCCGTTCTTGGCTTACATGACCCGGGGAGAATTGCCAGCGGATGAGACCCTGGCTCGACAGGTAACCCGGCGGTCTAAGTCCATGACGATTTCGAATGGAGAGTTATTTCATCGCAGTGTTTTCGGAGTGTTTTAGCGGTGTGTTTCCCCCGAAGAAGGTCAAGAAATCCTTCGTGAAATCCATGAAGGCGATTGTGGTCATCATGCCGGGTCAAAATCTTTAGTGGCCAAGGCATTTCGTCACGGTTTTTACTGGTTGACGGCTCACGCTGATGCAGAAGATCTGGTCAGTAGGTGTGATGGATGTCAGAAATTTGCAAGACGAGTGCATGTGCCGGCTCAAGAGCTCCGAATGATTCCAATCACTTGGCCGTTTGCAGTCTAGGGGCTTGACATGGTGGGACCTTTCAAAAGGTCTAAGGATAAAAAGATGCATCTCTTGGTGGCTGTTGATAAGTTCACCAAATGGGTTGAGGCGGAGCCTGTGAGTAAGTGTGATGCAGCCACGGCGGTTCAGTTCATGAAAAAAGTAATCTTCCGTTTCAGCTTTCCACACAGTATTATCACAGACAATGGAACAAATCTATCCCAAGGGGCTATGGAAGAATTTTTTCAGCGAGAGCACATCCGGCTTGATGTTTCTTCCGTAGCTCATCCTCAATCCAATGGTCAAGCGGAGAGAGCCAATCAGGAAATTCTGAAAGGGCTAAAACCCCGGCTTATGGTTCCTTTACAGCGAACGCCGGGTTGTTGGGTAGAGGAATTGCCTTCAGTGTTATGGAGTATCAATACTACACCCAACAAGTCTACGGGCTACACACCCTTCTTCATGGTTTATGGAGCAGAAGCAGTATTACCCAGTGACATCTGTCATGACTCGCCCCGTGTGGCGGCTTATGTTGAGGCTAACAATGAAAAAGCCAGACAGGATGCGCTTGACTTGTTGGATGAAGAAAGAGACTTAGCAGCAGCGCGATCAGCAATTTATCAACAGGACATGCGTCGTTATCACATCCACCGGGTTAAGTCCAGGACTTTTCAGGAAGGCGACTTGGTGCTTCGGCTCGTCCAAGATCTTTCCGATGCACGCAAGTTATCCCCACCTTGGGAAGGACCCTTTGTGGTCAGTAAAAATTTAAACAATGGGTCCTACTACCTCATTGGCATTCAAGAGCATGCCGACTCACGTAAGTCGGAAGAGGAGACCCGCCGGCCATGGAACATTGCTCGACTTCGGCCATATTACACCTGAGCCACCGGCTCTCAACATGTACATGCGTTCACATTGTATATACGATGACAAGCAATAAAGTAAGACCATCGGTCTCTTTTCTTTTCAAAGACTATGCACCTTTGTTATTTTTTATTCATAAATGACTATTAAGGAGTTGATCATATTTGAATCAAGTTTAACCTTTTTAGTCCAGCTCATGATCGTATCCGAATCTAGCTGTAAACCTTATGGTCACTTGGGGGCTTCCTGTTCAAACATAGGTCGTATTCGAACCAAAGAGAACATAGCTGTCGTAACCCTCTTGATCGGCTCAAGGCCAAACTCACTTGGGGGCTTCTTGATCGTATCCGAATCATAGCTTAACCCCTTTTGAGTCCGACTTGGATCGTATTCGAATCAGGGTCGTTAAAAACTGCTCAAGGTCATTTGGGGGCTTCCTATTCAAACATAGGTCGTATTCGAACCAAAGAGAACATAGTTGTCGGTACCCTCCTGATCGGCGTAACGCCAAAGCCACTGGGGGCTATATGGTCGTATTCGAACCTTAGCTTAACCCCTTTGGTCTGGTTTACTGATCGTATTCGAATCAGGAACCCCCAACCTTTTGAATATAGAGTTCAAATTATGTTTATTATCTGTTGCTTGCCTTTGAGTTTTTGTTGTCTTCAATATTACAAATGAGATAGTCTAGTTTTCTTCGCCGGCTCAATTATTGGACAACACAGCTTCTCGGGTTACTCAAGCTGGTGGTGCAAGGATCCAAAGGTACGAGCTACTAAGGTATGATGATCATTGAGTGTTAAAGGAATAGTAACTTTTCATACACATTGAATTATCATTTCATCACCCGAGTTATTTAAACCGGCGATCTAAAGATCAACAAGGATAAGGTATGGTTTTTACTTATACGCATTTACCTGCTGCGTCAACTCAAGAGTTAGTATTAAACCTTACCCTTTGTTTACATTTGTTTCTGGTTTTTCTTATTGAGTTAAATTTATGGGTTGTACGTTAGGTGTTTAAGCCTAGTTGGTTCTAAACCGCCTTGCCAGTCTTTTCCTTATATTCATAGGAACGGAGTTCAACCATTGCAAAGTCAAACACTAAATAATGCATACATTGACATCTGAAACACAGATTCGCATAGGAAGTATTTTATGCACGACGGCATAAGCAAGCATGCAGTGTTTTAACTAAAGTTATTACAAGGCTTTATAAGCCTAGGAAGATGATCACTGTCCCTCCCTCGCCGGTTCACCACCTTATGTTTGCTGGAAATTGGATTTTGACCAATCAAAGCCGTTAATGGCGACAAATTCGGCTTCGTCGTCAATTAGGCTGACCGGGTCAATTTCTAGAGCAAAGGTATCTTCTCTCACAGGTGGGATCAGGTCTGCTACTTTGTATGAAGGAGTGGCCATCTTCTTATTTTCATTGTCAAAACCCGGCTGGTACTTGTCAATATTGGTGTCTTCTCCAAGGCTAGTCGCCTGAGGCCGGACTTCGCGTACACACGCTATGAAATCATCCTGATCAAATGGAGACCCGTCCTCCTTCACAGTAGGATAACCTCTTGCCACGTCCGCCGGGTCTAGGTCTGGCACCCAAGCCTTGGGGAGCTTAGGGCAGTCAAAGCTCCGGCTCGCGCGTAGGAGCGTTTTACTTCTTGGAATCTCGCTGGAAGGATGGACAGCTTCTTCAGGACATCACTAAGCCGGTTGGGTCCTTGATTTGCAGGAGAGATAGCGGCCAGAGCCCGTTGTGCACCAATGTACAATTGTTCAACTAAGGTGTATACAGCCTTCAGTTTAATCAACGGGTCTTGGCTCAGATTTTTACTTCGCGGACCTACATATATTTAACAGAGTAAGTTGGCGGATCACATTCTGGTTTGACATAAAATACATGAAAGGTCAAAACAAGGCAGCTTACCAAAGATAGCAGCGACCATCTGAGACACCCGACCCTTTAACTGTTCAGCTCGGTTGATATTTCCTTCAAAGCTGTTTCGGCTGTCTCAGCTCGCCGGGTCAGAAGTGTTTTCTCATCCTCCCAAGTTTTCTCTTTGATAGCAAAGCCGGCTTTCAAATTCTCCGTTTCAGAAAGGCTTATTTGCAGTTTGGAGGTGGAAGACTTGATTTCTGACTCCTGGCTCGCTAACCGGGTCTTTGCGTCAGTCAATTGAGAGTTTAGTTCAGACAAGACATTCTGTGAAACATTCAGATAAGTCAAGACTTGGTTTTAAATTCCAGTATGCAAACTCAAAGATTCAAGTCCCAAGTACTTTACGAATAAACCACTTGGCACTTGGGGGCTAATGTATGCCAAATCAAATTTTGTATGACTCTACCACCATATTTGAAGTCCCAAGTCCTTTACAAAGTAACAACACTTGGCACTTGGGGGCTAATGTACGCAATCCAGCAAGTTTATCAAGGATAAACCGGAATGTTAAGTACTTTATAGATGGTTTTACATTCTGAAGTACCGATTCATTAATGATCAAAATAAACCGGTCCTTGGGGACTATGGGTGAAGTCTTGTTCTATCAATATCAGGCAAAGATTCAGAAGTAAAGGTATCGGCCTATATTTTAAGTCTACAGGTTATTCCGTTTCTCTCATAATCTACAGACTTGGGGGCTGAAGGAATATTGATAAATCAGAAACTACGTACCTCATACTTCAATTGAAGCTGCTTGACCATCTCAATCTCAGAATCACGACTGGAGTGTACATGACTGAGATAGCCGGATAAGATATCACTGGCGTTAAGACGGTCCTAGTTTGCAACATCAAGATGAACCTTCCGCCTCTCCAAAGCTTCTTGCTTAGTTGTGCACCGTGCCGATACCGTCGGGTTCCCCGGCTCAACAAAGCGGCTCCCAGTAATTTGAACATCTTGAACACGGGGAGAAGGTGGGTCGGTTGAGCTTGATGGACCAGCCGCAGAAGGGTTAATAGTGGTTTGGACAAGGGATGGCTCTGGAGGATTTGCTTCATGGACAATAGGCGGGTCTTCTGGGGTGACAGTTAATGGAGAAGGTGGCCTAGCCGGCTCAAATGCCACTACTGGCGGGTCTTCAGTTGGTTTTGTTGCCTTCGCCTTCTTGGACTTAGCCTGACCACTAAAGAAAAATATTGCGGGATAGTCAGCATTAAGATAACAATTGATCAAACTCGGAAGAAAAGAGGATTTTTAATTACCCAGGAGCAGTCTTGAAAGCCGGAAATTGTGTTTGTGATGAGTCGTCTGAGGAACGAGACACTTCCTGAAAAGGTAAAAGAAAGAAGTTAAAAGAAATGCAAAGAGCAGGATTCGTTAAAACAAGTTAAGAACAGTAATAAGTAAACCCCGTTAGGACGTTTCTGAGGGGTCTGTTCAAGAACGACAGCCGGCTCATCTTCAATCTCAACTTCCCGACGGCTTTCATGCTGCTGCTTTTTCAAATGAAAGTTGGGATCCAAGTGAGCTAAGGGGTTAGAAAACCTTACTTTACGGATCACTCGTCAAACTTTGTGTCTTGGTAAGGGCTCTGAGTCGGAGGAAATGATAGTTACCTCTGCTTCCCCGGCTTGACTAGCCCCAGTGTCATCCTGGTAAGAATCAGTGTCAATAAGATTGTTAAAAAGTTGGCCAAGGGAATCAAGGGCTACCTCCGAGTCAGACGAGTCATCAAGTTTCATCAAATCTTCAACAGTGGTCTTCTTTTTCTTCTTCGTTCTCCGGGTCGATTTCTTGGCGTTCATGGCGGCAAGCTTCGCCTTCTTGGCAGCTTCATGGTCGTATTTCACTTTCCAAAAGTCAGAGTTGGCCTACAAAGACAAGAGGAAGGATCAGTGATAAACAATAGGGCTGGACAAAATACAAAGGAAAAAGATCAGAATGCCCTTACTTCTGGTACCGGGTTAAATTTACAGAAGGGACTTAACCCAACAACACTGCAATCTTCGTATTTCGCATTCACCAGAAGATTTGACATTGCGACAACATCTTCTTCGGTTAATTGAGCCGGAGTATGACGGAGAGAGTCATCCGGATCTCCACCATACTCATACATCAACTTTGAACGACGGCTTAATGGAATAATCCGCCATGAGATCCAGCAGCGGGTTAGATCGACTCCGGTTAAACCGTTCCCCAACAAACCATTGATTCTTCTGATAGATGGAATCAGTTTCTTGCGTTCAGCAACAGTAAGTTTATCTGGTAGGGTGAACTTGGTGTCAAGACGATCGGGGCGGTAACCCGGTAGTGGCTTTTCATTGGCAAGTGAGACGTCCTGACAGTAAAACCAAGTTTGGTTCCAGTCCTTTGGGTGACTTGGTAAAACTATGAGAGGGAAAACTGCACCCTGCCGGCATTGAATTGAGATGCCTCCAAGTTCTAAGCTCAGGTCATTGGTGCACTCGTTTTGCCGGTTCAGATAAAAGTACTCTCTAAATAGTTCCACAGTCGGCTCTTGCTAAAGATATACCTCACAGAGCACCTGGAAGTTACAGATATTGGATATGGAATTGGGCCCAATATCCTGAGGATGGAGTTTGAAAAAGTGAAGAACTTCTCTGAAAATTTTTGAGCCGGGCGGTGAGAAGCCCCGGTTCATGTGATCAGTAAAAACGATCACTTCATCGTCTTTTGGATTGGGTCGTTCTTCTTCCGGATCAGGAGCACGATAAGACATGATGTTTCTTGAAGGAAGAAATCCAATAAGGAAGAACTCTTTCAGACGCTCCTCAGTTATTGTTGAGGGAACCCAATTGCAGATGGTGGGTGTCTTTGACGGCATGATGAACAAGGGACTGGAAAAGGAAAAATAAAGTGTCGGGTCAATTAACAGTTAAAGGTTGAAATTATAAAAAAAGTAACGGCGGCTTAACTAAAGCCTAATGACATATAGGGAAAAGAAAGCCGGAGTGGTAAGCCGCCATGACTACAGATTTTTTCGGAAAGCAGATTCAGTTAAGTGTTGGCATAAACAGGTTTCACCAAGCTATCATTATCATTTTGGATCAAAAGGCTGTTGCAAAAAGGAAAATATTCTAGACCTAAAAACCTAGTACAGATGAGTTCGTCGACTATAAAGAAGCATCTATACAGGTAAAAGGGATCTACTGATATCAAAAATGAATGCCAAACAGCTACCGCGCGAGTTATATCTCCTCTTTGGATCAAAAGAAGTTGCGGAGAAGATCTACAAGATGATCCATGGTGAACAGGTGAAGAACACTGGAGAACTCGCAAACCTAGAACAGATCTAGGTGTGTGAGAGAGAAGAAAACTTACAAGATGCAGGCCTGCCGCGAAGAGTCGCCGCGTTCTCTGGACGGACTCAGAGTGATGCAGCAGCCGAGCTTGACAACGACGATGAGAGTTGCGGCGGCGGCGGAGCTCAAGCAGCGACGGAGGTTGCGAGAGGAAGAAGATGAGGAAGAAAGGAGAATGAGAAGGACCGGCCGCGTGCCTATTTATAAGGGCAGATGCGAATAGACAGGCACGGAAATCAAGGGAGAACCAAATAATGGTTATCCAGATATATAGACGCCTCGATTCTCGGGAAGCATTAAAAATCAAAGATCCGTTGGAAGATGACGTCATGAAACTTTTTGTGTTTTCAAAAGATGACGTCACGGCGAGTTACAAAGTTTTTTCAGGCAGAAGACGGATTTCATCTAAGTATTGAAGATTGACAAAGAACAAGGTTCAGAGTCAACCTGGGGCCTAATGTTGGGGATATTACTACCAGTATGACCCGCCCAGGAGGGGCTGGGTCAGCCCTAATGGCGGGTTACATAAGAAGCCCAGTATACAATCAAGATGATAGTTTATTAAACATATAGAAAGCCCAAGGGCCTCGGGCCGGCTTAAGGCCCGTTATTGTAAACCGCCATATGGACGGCAAATACTTGTACAGAAAGGCATGTAAAGAAAGTCACCGAGCCGGACACGATTATGAGCCGTCCGGGACTCCGTAGGCCACCTGGCGTCAACCCGTGTATATAAGGGGACGACCCGGTGGCAGTTTAGGGCATGAAACAACAAAGTCGATAACCAAGCCGGCGAGTTGAGCCTCTTGGAGATCGAAACCTCAGCAATACCAATCACAACTAGACGTAGGCTTTTACCTTCATCGTAAGGGGCCGAACTAGTATAAAACTCTCTCGTGTCCTTTGTCCCAATTAACCCCTTTAAGCTTCCTAGTGCGATGGCCCTACGACTAAGTCCTTGCTCTAGGACATCTGCCGTGTCAACTCCACGACACAAACCTTAACACAAGTATCTCTCAAATTCAAAACTACTCACTAGCATGACTCTAATATCACCATCTTCATATCCTCAAAACAATCATATGGAATCAGACTTCTCATAGTATTCAATGCACTTTATATGAAAGTTTTTATTATATCCCTCTTGTATGCCCATCATATTAGGACTAAATTCATAACCAAAGAAAACTACCATGCTGTTTAGAGACTCTCAAAATGATATAAGTGAAGCATGAGAGTTCAACAATTTCTTCAAAATAAAACTACCGCCATGCTCTAAAAAGATATAAGTGAAGCACTAGAGCAAACGACAAACTACTCCAAAAGATATAAGCGAAGCACAATGGGTAGTTGAATAATTATGTAACTATGTGAAGAATCCTTCTCATAAATAAAATTTTAGATATTAAGTAATTTATTCAAACAGCAAGCAAAACAAAATAAAATGACATTGCAAGGATGGCACATATCATGTAAAGAAGCAAAAACTTAGGCTCAACCAAAACTGATCGATAGTTGTTGAAGAAGAAAGGTGGGATGCCAACCGGGGCATCCCCAAGCTTAGATGCTTGAGACTTCTTGAAATATTAATTAGCGATGCCTTGGTCATCCCCAAGCTTGAGATTTTGTGTCTCCTTAATTCCTTTCATATCGTGGTTTTCCTAAATCTTAAAAACTTCATCCACACAAAACACAACAAGAACCTGTGAGATAAGTTACTATAAATCAATGCTAAACCTTATCATTCTCTACTGTAGCAAATCACTAAAATTATTATTTAACATTGCCTACTAATTGCCTCTGCATATTTAACACTCCTATCCTCAAATAGAATCATTAAACAATCAAACATATGCAAACAATGCAATCATAACAACAATCTGTCTAAACAAGATAGTATGTAAAGAATGCAAGAGGAATCATACTTATTTAACTCAAAAAAATGAAAGATTACCACACTGTAGATAATTTATTTTTGCTCATTGTGTAAAAATTTCAAGATTTTATCATGTCCTCACTATTCAGAAATATTCAAAACATAATAGCAAACTTTCTGTTTTTAAAACAGCAACATATGGACTTGCAAAATAAGCATGGTAAAGGCTATAATTGACCTTTTTATTGAACTAAAATATGAAAAAATTACTATAAATAACAGAAAGCAAATCCTAATAAAATAAAATGACGCTCCAAGCAAAACACATATCATGTGGTGAATAAAAATATAACCCCAAGTAAAGTTACCGATAAATGTAGACGAAAGAGGGGATGCCTTCCGGGGCATCCCCAAGCTTAGGCTCTTGGTTGTCCTTGAATATTACCTTGGGGTGCCTTGGGCATCCCCAATCTTAGGCTCTTTCCACTCCTTATTCCATAGTCCATCAAATCTTTACCCAAAACATGAAAACTTCACAACACAAAACTCAATAGAAAATCTCATAAGCTCCGTTAGTATAAGAAAATAAATCACCACTTTTGGTACTGTCGTGAACTGATTATTTATTTATATTGGTGTAATATCTACTGTATTCCAACTTGTCCATGGTTAATACCCTTCGATACTACTCATAGATTCATCAAAACAAGTAAACAACACATAGAAAACAGAATCTGTCAAAAACAGAACAACACATAGCAATCTGGAGATTTTGGATACTTCTATAACACCAAAACTCCTTAGAAATTAGGAAGTCCTAGGAAATTTGTTTATTAATCCTTTGCAAAAACAATCAGTATTTTATCGCGCTTCTGTTAAAAATTAAAACTAATCTCCTGGGCGCCAAAGTTTCTGTTTTTCAGCAGGATCAAATCAACTATCACCATAGATCATCCCAAAGGTCTTACTTGGCACTTTATTAAACAAAAGCTATAAAACATGATTACTATAGTAGCTCAATCATGTGAACACACAAAAACATTAGGGGTAAATGTTGGGTTGTCTCCCAGCAAGCGCTTTTCTTTAATGTCTTTTTAGCTAGGCATGATGATTTCACTGATGCTCACATAAAAGATAAGAATTGAAACAAAATGGGAGAATCATGAAGAATATGACTAGCATATTTAAGTCTAAACCACTTCCTATGCATATGGATTTTGTGATCAAATAACTTATGGGAACAAGAATCAATTTGCATAGGAAAGTAAAACAACATAACTCAAGATTTTCAACGCATAGAGAGGAAACTTGATATTATTGCAATATGTAGAAGCATATGTTCCTCTCTTATAATAA
Source organism: Triticum urartu (assembly GCF_003073215.2). Taxonomy (NCBI): domain Eukaryota; kingdom Viridiplantae; phylum Streptophyta; class Magnoliopsida; order Poales; family Poaceae; genus Triticum; species Triticum urartu. The sequence goes on from NC_053023.1 coordinate 703,758,047, forward strand.
TTTTTAGTAGCATCATGAATGAATTCAACAATATAACTGTCACACAAAGCATTCTTTTCATGATCCACAAGCATAGAAAATTTACTACTCTCCACATATGCAAAATTCTTCTCATTCGGAATAGTGGGAGCAAATTCAACAAAATAACTATCATGGGATTGAAAATTGAAATCAAGATGACAAGTTTAATGGTTATCATTATTCTTTATAGCATACGTGTCATCACAATAATCATCATAGATAGGAGGCATTCTTTCATTATGATAAATTTGCTCATCAAAACTTGGGGGACAAAAAGTATCATCTTCATCAAACATAACACACCCAAGCTTGTGGCTTTGCATATCATTGGCATCATGGATATTCAAAGAATTCATACTAACAACATTGCAATCATGCTCATCAATCAAAGATTTAGTGCCAAATATTTTAATGCATTCTTCTTCTAACACTTTGGCACAATTATCAGAATCCTTATTTTCACGAAAGACATTAAAAAGATGAAGCATATGAGGCAACCTCAATTACATTTTTTGTAATTTTCTTTTATAAACTAAACTAGTGATAAAGCAAGAAAATAAAAGATTTTATTGCAAGATCTAAATATATACCTTCAAGCGCTAACCTCCCCGGCAACGACGCCAGAAAAGAGCTTGATGTCTACTACACAACCTTCTTCTTGTAGACATTGTTGGGCCTCCAAGTGTATAGGTTTGTAGGACAGTAGCAAATTTCTCTCAAGTGGATGACCTAAGGTTTATCAATCCGTGGGAGGCGTAGGATGAAGATGGTCTCTCTCAAACAACCCTGCAACCAAATAACAAAGAGTCTCTTGTGTCCCCAACACACCCAATACAATGGTAAATTGTATAGGTGCACTAGTTCGGCGAAGTGATGGTGATACAAGTGCAATATGGATGGTAGATATAGGTTTTTGTAATCTGAAATTATAAAAACAGCAAGGTAACTAATGATAAAAGCGAGCGAAAATGGTATTGCAATGCGTTGAAACAAGGCCTAGGGTTCATACTTTCACTAGTGCAAGTTCTCTAAAGAAGGATAACATAATTAGATCATATAACAATCCCTCAACATGCAACAAAGAGTCACTCTAAAGTCACTAACAGCGCAGAACAAACGAAGAGATTATTGTAGGGTACGAAACCACCTCAAAGTTATTCTTTCCGATCAATCCATTGGGCTATTCCTATAAGTGTCACAAACAACGCTAGAATTCGGAGTAAAATAACAGCTTAAGACGCAAATCAACCAAAACCCTAATGTCACCTAGATACTCCAATGTCACCTCAAGTATCCGCGGGTATGATTATACGATATGCATCACATCTCAGATTCATCTATTCAACCAACACAAAGAACTTCAAAGAGTGCCCCAAAGTTTCTACCAGAGAGTCAAGACGAAAACATGTGTCAACCCCTATGCATAAATTCACAAGGTCACAGAACTCGCAAGTTGATCACCAAAACATACACAAGTGGATTACGTGAATATCCCATTGTCACCACAAATAAGCACATGCAAGACATACATCAAGTGTTCTCAAATCCTTAAAGACTCAATCCGATAATATAACTCCAAAGGGAAAACTCAATTCATCACAAGGAGATAGAGGGGGAGAAACATCATAGGATCCAACTATAATAGCAAAGCTCGCGGTACATCAAGATCGTGCCAAGTCAAGAACACGAGAGAGAGAAAGAGATCAAACACATAGCTACTGGTACATACCCTTAGCCCCGAGGGTGAACTACTCCCTCCTCGTCATGGAGAGCGTCGGGATGATGAAGATGGCCACCGGTGATGGATCCCCCCTCCGGCAGGGTGCCGGAACAGGGTCCCGGTTGGTTTTTGGTGGCTACAGAGGCTTGCGGTGGCGGATCTCCTGATCTAGGTTTCTTTTAGGGGGTTTCCATGTTTATAGGAATTTTTGGCGTCGGCCTCACGTTAGGGGGGTCTCCGAGTCATCCACGAGGCAGGGGGAGTGCCCTCCACCCTCGTGGATGGCTCGGGACTCTTCTGGCCCAACTATTTTACTCCGGGGGCTTCTTTTGGTCCATAAAAAATCATCAAAAATTGGCACGTCAATTGGACTCCGTTTGGTATTCCTTTTCTGTAAAACTCAAAAACAAGGAAAAACAAAAACTGGCACTGGGCTCTAGGTTAATAGGTTAGTCCCAAAAATCATATAAAATAGCATATAAATGCATATAAAACATCCAAGATAGATAATATAATAGCATGGAACAATCAAAAATTATAGATACGTTGGAGACGTATCAGAGGACCTATTGATATAAGTTTCCTTTTTAGCAAGGTCAGTCATTCTTCCATGAGGAAATTGTAAGACTTATTCTATAAGTTGTTCCTGACAGATCGTTTGTGTATCCAAAGTTTGACCTTTACTTGACGACCATGTCAATGCTATCTCGATGCATGTCTGTGGTACTCCGATTTTCAATAAGAACAGTTGAAGCACAATGCTAAATTCTCATTATCAATTATCCAAACACCATTGTATGGGTAATGTCATGAAATTTCTCTCCCCTTTCCTAAAGGGTTTTCTACGTTATATCCCGTCATGGATATCATGTTTTGCTTGTCCATGGGAAGGATATACCACTGAAATATGTGCTTAAACACAATTTTCCTTTCCATTATTCTGTTTAAGCTGGTGATCACCTTTTCCTTTCCATTATTTTGTTTAACCTTTCTTGTGATTTATATGATCTAAGCAGTGATAATTCCTTGCTTATGTAAACACCTCGGTGTACAACTCTGTCAGTAAGGCCATGTTACTATTGTTGTTGACATTCTGGTAACCATCGATGGACGAGAAGTTTGCCTATTGGCCCGCCTCGTTCAACGAGCAGGAAAATGGTTCTCTTCGTCCCTCGCCCTTGGTATCGACGTTGTTACTGACATAACTGACAGGTTATTCTCTGACATGCCTTGCTATCATGATCGTGCAAGATGACATCACCCTCCCTACTTTTAACCCACATGGTGGGCTCGTAACCCATAGTTCCACAGGATCGAAACCTGACTCTTCTATACATCCCTATTCCCAAGGTTACTCCTCACGCTTGGCTTCGTGTGTAATTCACGAGCCACCTTCCTAGTGATCTATTCTGGTATCAGACGCAATAGTTATTATCGTTGCTCTGGACCCCTTTCACAAGTTGTTTTAGACATGAACGATTGTCTATGCATTTGAAACTTCTTATTGTACCTTATTACTTTGCTCTTTATGTGTTTTATTTGTTCAACTCGAGAGATACTCATGTGTTCATTCGTGGGATAACCCCTGATGATTACCCCTTATAGCATTCTATTGTTGTCAAGCTGCCCCTTTCCTATTCGTAAGTACGATGGAGTTCCTAAGGACGGGATGACGACTTCATCACGATGACCTGAAGCAAAGGAATGGAGTCATCAAAGTAATGGATCGACCTCTTCGAGAAGAGCAACCAAGACCGAGAAGACTCAATGGAATTTCATAACCAGAACTTTCCCCCTTACCCCACCTCTTAAATCTCGGGATGAGATTTCTTGTAATGGAGGAGAATTGTGACGCCCGGATAATCAAGCTAGACTAACCTTCGACTAATGATGCCATGTCACCACGATTATTGTTGATAATCTCGTGATGGTTCAAAATCGAGTCAAATGATAAAAGTTTTCAAATATTAAAACTAAAATGTTCTGGATGTGACAAATAATCCCTAGGTAATATTGGTGGAGAAATCACATTTTTATTAAATAATTCAATGCACCAAGGTAATTAAAACAATACTAAAACATTAATTAAATGACTTTTATAAATTATAAAATGTTAAAACATTTTATTTAGGGGTCAAACTTTTTGTGGTAGTAGGTTAAAAGATGATACTAATTTAGAAGTTGTATTGTATTTAATTAAACTAAAATACATTAAAGGCTAACAAAAAACAAATAAATAGAAAAGTAAATGAAAACAAAAGATTAAAAAGAGAGGCAAACCCGCCCCTCCACTGGGCCAACCGGCTTAGCTGGCCGCCCACCAGGTCGGCCCATCCTAGGCCTACCTAACCCCCTAGTCCCTGTAACCCTAATCGCATGTCCCCACTCCCCCTGATCCACCCCTCTCCCTCTAGTCTCCCGTCCCCGAGTGGATCTGGATCGAGGGCAATCGATGCCCCCGACCCCCGCAGCCGCCGCGCACCATCACCCCGCCACCCTCGTCACCGACGGCCCGGACGTCGTTAAGCAATTATGTCTCTTCAAAATAACATGGCCAAAGAAAGTTATCCCTACAAAATCATATAGTCTGGCTATGCTCTATCTTCACCACACAAAGTATTTAAATCATGCACAACCCCGATGACAAGCCAAGTAATTGTTTCATACTTTTGGTGTTCTCAAACTTTTTCAATCTTCACGCAATACATGAGCGTGAGCCATGGACATATTAGGTGGAATAGAATGGTGGTTGTGGAGGAGACAAAAAAGGGAAGATAGTCTCACATCAACTAGGCGTATCAACGGGCTATGAAGATGCCCATCAATAGATATCAATGTGAGTGAGTAGGGATTGCCATGCAACGGATGCACTAGAGCTATAAGTATATGAAAGCTCAACAAAAGGAACTAAGTGGGTTGCATCAAACTCGCTTGCTCACGAAGACCTAGGGCAATTTGAGGAAGCCCATCATTGGAATATACAAGCCAAGTTCTATAATGAAAAATTCCCACTAGTATATGAAAGTGATAACATAGGAGACTCCCTATTATGAAGATCATGGTGCTACTTTGAAGCACAAGTGTGGTAAAAGGATAGTAGCATTGCCCCTTCTCTCTTTTTCTCTCATTTTTTATTTGGGCCTTTTCTCTTTTTTTGGCCTCTTTTTTTCGTTCGGAGTCTCATCCCGACTTGTGGGGGAATCATAGTCTCCATCATCCTTAACTCACTTGGGACAATGCTCTAAAAATGATGATCATCACACTTTTATTTACTTACAACTCAACAATTACAACTCAATACTTAGAACAAAATATGACTCCATGTGAATGCCTCCGGTGGTGTACCGGGATATGCAATGAATCAAGAGTGACATGTATGAAAGAATAATGAACGGTGGCTTTGCCACAAAATACCATGTCAACTACATGATCATGCAAAGCAATATGACAATGATGGAGCGTGTCATAGTAAACGGAACAGTGGAAAGTTGCATGGCAATATATCTCGGAATGGCTATGGAAATGCCATGATAGGTAGGTATGGTGGCTGTTTTGAGGAAGGTATATGGTGCGTGTATGATACCGGCGAAAGGTGCGCGGTATTAGAGAGGCTAGCAATGGTGGAAGGGTGAGAGTGCGTACGATCCATGGACTCAACATTAGTCATAAAGAACTCATATACTTATTGCAAAAATCTACAAGTTATCAAAGCAAAGTATTATGCGCATGCTCCTAGGAGGATAGATTGGTAGGAAAATACCATCGCTCGTCCCCGACCGCCACTCATAAGGAAGACAATCAATAAATAAATCATGCTCCGACTTCATCACATAACGGTTCACCATACGTGCATGCTACGTCAATCACAAACTTTAACACAAGTGTTTCTCAAATTCAAAACTACTCAACTATCATGACTCTAATATCACCATCTCCATATCTCAAAACAATTATCAAGTATTAAACTTCTCATAGTATTCAACACACTTATAAGAGAATTTTATTATTAATCTTGAATGCCTAACATAATTAAAGCAAATTACCATGCTATTTTGTAGGACTCTCAAAATAATCTAAGTGAAGCATGAGAGAACAATAGTTTCTATAAAACAAATCCACCTACGTGCTCTAAAAGATATAAGTGAAGCACTAGAGCAAAAACTATATAACTCAAAAGATATAAGTGAAGCACATAGAGTATTCCAACAATTTCCGAATCATATGTGTCTCTCTCAAAAGGTGTGTGCAGCAAGGATGATTGTGGAAAACTAAAAAATAAAGACTCAAATAATACAAGACGCTCCAAGCAAAACACATATCATGTGGCAAATAAAAATATAGCTCCAAGTAAAGTTAACGATGGAAGTAGACGAAAGAGGGAATGCCTTCCGGGGCATCCCTAAGCTTTGGCTTTTTTATGTCATTAGATTATCTTGGGGGTGCCATGGGCATCCCCAAGATTAGTCTCCTGTCACTCCTTGTTCCATAATCCATCAAATCCTTACCCAAAACTTGAAAACTTCACAACACAAAACTTAAAGTAGAAAATCTCATGAGCTCCGTTAGCGAAATAAAACAAAATAACATTTCAAGGTACTGTAATGAACTCATTCTTTATTTATATTGGTGTTAAACCTACTTTATTCCAACTTCTCTATGGTTTATAAACTATTTTACTAGCCATAGATTCATCAAAATAAGCAAACAACACATGAAAAACAGAATCTGTCAAAAACAGAACAGTCTGTAGTAATCTGTAGCTAGCGCAAGATATGGAACCCCAAAAATTATAAAATAAATTTCTGGACGTGATTAATTTATATATTAATCAACTTCAAAAAGAATTAACTAAGTAGCACTTTCCAAATAAAAATGGCAGCAGTTCTTGTGAGAGCTAAAGTTTCTGTTTTTTACAGCAAGATTAAAAAGACTTTCCCCAAGTCTTCCCAACGATTCTACTTGGCACAAACACTAATTAAACACAAAAAACACAACCAAAACATAGGATAGAAAAATTATTTATTACTAAACAGGAGCAAAAATCAAGGAATAAAAATAAAATTGGGTTGCCTCCCAACAAGCGCTATCGTTTAACGCCCCTAGCTAGGCATAAAAAACAAGGATAGATCTAGGTATTGCCATCTTTGGTAGGCAATCCATAAGTGGCTCTCATAATAGATTCATAAGGTAATTTAATTTTCTTTGTAGGAAGTGTTCCATGCCTTTCCTTAACGGCAATTGGAATCTAATATTTCCTTCCTTCATATCAATAATTGCACCAACCGTTCTAAGGAAAGGTCTACCAAGAATAATAGGACATGAAGGATTGCAATCTATGTCAAGAACAATAAAATATACGGGCACATAGTTCCTATTTGCAACAATAAGAACATCATTAGTTCTTCCCATAGGTTTCTTAATAGTGGAATCCGCAAGGTGCAAGTTTAAAGAGCAATCATCAAAATCACGGAAACCTAACAAATCACACAATGTCTTTGGAATTGTGGAAACACTAGCACCCAAATCACACAAAGCATAGCATTCATGATCTTTAATTTTAATTTTAATAGTTGGTTCCCACTCATCATAAAGTTTTCTAGGGATAGAAACTTCCAACTCAAGTTTTTCTTCATACGATTGCATCAAAGCATCAACGATATGTTTGGTAAAAGCTTTATTTTGACTATAAGCATGGGAAGAATTTAGCACGGATTGCAACAAGGAAATACAATATATCAAAGAGCAGCTATCATAATTAAATTACTTGAAATCCAAAATAGTAGGTTCATTAACATCTAGAGTATTGATCTCTTCAATCCCACTTTTATCAAATTTAGCATCAAGATCTAAAAACTCCGAATTTTTGGAACACCTTCTAGGTAAAGGTGGATCATATTCAGTCCCATCATTATCAAGATTCATATTGCAAAACAAAGATTTAATAGGGGACACATCAATAACTTTTAGATCCTCATCTTTATTATCATGGAAACTAGAAGAACATGCTCTTATAAAGGAAACTTTCTTAGCACGCATCCTAGCGGTTCTTTATTTGCACTCATCAATGGAAATTCTCATGGCTTTGAGAGACTCATTGATATCATGCTTAGGAGGAATAGATCTAAGTTTTAAGGAATCAACATCAAGAGAAATTCTATCAACGTTCCTAGCCAAATCATCAACTTTAAGCAATTTCTCTTCAAGCTAAGCATTGAAATTCTTTTGTGAATTCATAAATTCCTTAACACTAGTCTCAAATTCAGACGGCACCTTATTAAAATTTCCATAAGAATTGTTGTAGGAATTACCATAATTATTAGAGGAATTACTAGGATAAGGCCTATGATTAAAGTTTCCTCTATACGCGTTGTTACCAAAATTATTCCTACCAACAAAATTCACATCCATAGATTCATTATTATTCTCAATCAAAGTAGATAAAGGCATATCATTAGGATCAGAAGAAACACTCTTAGTAGCAAATAATTTCATAAGTTCATCCAACTTTCCACTCAAAACATTAATTTCTTGTATCGCATGCACTTTTTTATTAGTAGATCTTTCAGTGTGCCATTGAGAATAATTAACCATAATATTATCTAGGAGTTTAGTAGCTTCTCCTAAAGTGATTTTCATAAAAGTGCCTCCCACGGCCGAATCTAAAAGATTTCTAGAAGCAAAACTCAAACCGGCATAAAAATTTGTATTATCATCCACAAATTCAAACCATGTGTTGGGCAATTACGTATCATTAATTTCATCCTCTCCCAAGATTGTGCAACATGTTCATGATCAAGTTGCTTAGAATTCATAATATCGTTTCTAAGAGAGATGATCTTAGCGGGAGAAAAATACTTAGAGATAAAAGCATCTTTGCACTTATTCCAAGAATCAATGCTATTTTTAGGCAAAGACGAAAACCAAGCTTTAGCACGATCTCTAAGCGAAAAAGGAAATAGCTTCAATTTAACAATATCATTATCCACATCTTTCTTCTTTTGCATATTACACAAATCAACGAAGCTATTTAGATGGGTAGCGGCATCTTCACTAGGAAGGCTGGAAAACGGATCTTTCATGACAAGATTCAGCAAGGTAGCATTAATTTCACAAGATTCAGCATCGGTAAGAGGAACAATCGGAGTGCTAATAAATCATTGTTGTTGGTATTGGTAAAGTCACACAATTTAGTGTTATCTTGAGCCATCGTGACAAGCAAGCAATCTAACACACAAGCAAACGAGGAACGGGCAAAAAAGAGGCAAATAGAGAAAGAGAGGGAGGATAGAGATAGAGGGCGAATAAAACGGCAAGGGTGAAGTCGGGGAGAGGAAAACAAGAGGCAAATGGAAAATAATGTAATGCGGGAGATAAGGGTTTGTGATGGGTACTTGGTATGTTGACTTTTGCGTAGACCTTCCCGGCAACGGCGCCAGAAATCCTTCTTGCTACCTCTTGAGCACTGCGTTGGTTTTCCCTTGAAGAGGAAAGGGTGATGAAGCAAAGTAGCGTAAGTATTTCCCTCAGTTTTTGAGAACCAAGGTATCAATCCAGTAGGAGGCTACGTGCGAGTCCCTCACACCTACACAAAACAAATAAATCCTCGCAACCAACGCGATAAGGTGTTGTCAATCCCTACACGGTCACTTACGAGAGTGAGATCTGATAGATATGATAAGATAATATTTTTGGTATTTTTATGATAAAGATGCAAAGTAAAATAAAAGGCAATGAAAATAACTAAGTGTTGGAAGATTAATATGATGGAAGATAGACCCGGGGGCCATAGGTTTCACTAGTGGCTTCTCTCAGGAGCATAAGTATTTTATGATGGGTGAACAAATTACTGTTGAGCAATTGACAGAATTGAGCATAGTTATGAGAATATCTAGGTATGATCATGTATATAGGCATCACATCCGAGACAAGTAGACCGACTCCTGCCTGCATCTACTACTATTACTCCACACATCGACCGCTATCCAGCATGCATCTAGAGTATTAAGCAAGATGACATGATGTAGAGGGATAAATTCATGCAATATGATAAAAACCCCATATTGTTATCCTCGATGGCAACAATACAATACGTGCCTTGTTGCCCCTACTGTCACTGGGAAAGGACACCGCAAGATTGAACCCAAAGCTAAGCACTTCTCCCATTGCAAGAAAGATCTAGTAGGCCAAACCAAACTGATAATTCAAAGAGACTTGCAAAGATAACTAATCATACATAAAAGAATTCAGAGAAGATTCAAATATTATTCATAGATAAACTTGAGCATAAACCCACAATTCATCGGTCTCAACAAACACACCGCAAAATAAGATTACATCGAATAGATCTCCACGAGAGAGGGGGAGAACATTGTATTGAGATCCACAAAGAGAGAAGAAGCCATCTAGCTAATAACTATGGACCCGAAGGTCTGAAGTAAACTATTCACACATCATCGGAGAGGCTATGGTGTTGATGTAGAAGCCCTCCGTGATCGATGCCTCCTCCAGTGGAGCTTTAGAACAGGCCCCAAGATGGGATCTCGTGGATACAGAAAGTTGCGGCGGTGGAATTAGGTTTTTGGCTCCTCTTCTGATTGTTTGGGGGTACGTGTGTATATATAGGAGGAAGAAGTACACCGGAGGAGCAACGAGGGGCCCACGAGGCAGGGGGCGCGCCCTAGGGGGGCACCCCCCACCCTCGTGACCCCCTCTTTTGTGGATACAGAAAGTTACGGCGGTGGAATTAGGGTTTTGTCTCCTGCTTTGATCGTTTGGGGGTACGTAGGTATATATAGGAGGAAGAAGTACGTCGGTGGAGCAACAGGGGGCCCATGAGGGTGGAGCACGCGCCTGGGGGGAGGCGCGCCCCCCTACCTCGTGGCTTCCCTATTGGTTGCTTGACGTAGGGTCCAAGTCTCCTGGACCATGTTCATTCTGCAAATCATGTTCCCGAAGGTTTCATTCCGTTTGGACTCCGTTTGATATTCTTTTCTTGCGAAGCCCTAAAATAGGCAAAAAAACAGCAATTCTGGGCTGGGCCTCCGGTTAATAGGTTAGTCCCGAAAATAATATAAAAGTGCATAATAAAGCCCAATAATGTTTAAAACAGGATATAATATAGCATGGAGCAATCAAAAATTATAGATACGTTGGAGACGTATCACCCGTTTAGCCCCTTGGGCCACTGCCACCTGGGGCCCGTGTCCCTCTTTTTCCAGAACGAAAAAATTAAATTTAATTAATTAATGAGTTAATTAACTTAATTTAGTCTAGTTAATTAGCTTAAAACTAACTAACTTGCTAATCAACTACTTAAACCATGATTAGGCTAAAACTGTGTATGATAGGGGGCCCCACCCCTGTTGAGTAGTCAAACTTTGACTGGTCAACTAGCCCCCGGTCCCACATGTCAGCTAGTGTACATTTTTGTGTACACTGTGTTGGGTACATCTAGCAATTTGACATTTAATTCTCGAATTAAAATAATTTCAGAAATTGTTATAAAACTTTGGAAATTAATATAAAATAAACCATAACTCGGATGAAAATTCTTTATACATGAAAGTTGCTCAAAACGACAAGACGAATCCGAATATGCAGTCCGTTCGTCCGCCATACATCCCTAGCATACCGAAAATGCAACTTTACCCCTCCGGTCCGTCTGTCTGAAAACGCAAAACACTGGGAATACTTTCCCGGATGTTTCCCCCCTTTGTCAGTATCACCTACTGCCGCGTTAGGGCACACCTAGCACCTCTCATTGTCATGTCATGCATCTTCATGCATATGTTTGCATTATATTTATTGTTTCTTCCCCTCTTCTCTCGTTAGACACCGAGACCGACGCCGCTACTACCCAGTACGACTACGGTGTTGACGACCCCTCCTTCCCGACTGAGCTTCCAGGCAATCCCCCCCCTTGATCAACCCGATATCGCCTATTCCTTCTCTCTACTGCTTGCATTAGAGTAGTGTAGCATGTTACTGCTTTCGGTTAATCCTATTCTGCTGCATAGCCTGTCTTTGCTATTGTTGTTGTTACTTTTACCTGCAATCCTAAATGCTTAGTATAGGATGCTAGTTTATCATCAGTGGCCCTACATTCTTGTCCGTCTGCCATGCTATACTATCGGGCCGTGATCACTCGAGAGGTGATCACGGGTATATACCTATATACATAATATATGATACATGTGGTGACTAAAGTCAGCTCGGCTCATAGAGTACCCATGAGTGATTCACGGATTGGGGCTGAAAGGACATTTGTCCCAACGACCCTCTGAGTGGATCTTTGTGGCAGAGCGATAGGGCAGGTTAAGACCACCTAGGAGAGAGGTGGGTTTGGTACTGGTCGGCGTCCGCGGTTACTTCAAAATAACACGCTTAATGAGATCTTGGTATTTGATCTGAGTCTGGCTACGAGCCTATACACACTAACCAACTACGCGGGAATAGATATGGGTACTCGACGTTGTGGTATCAGTTGAAGCCTTCTTGACGTCAACGACTGAACGGCGCGCGTCGGGTTGGACCGCGTAACACAACTTCCTTTGTAATGGAGGTTGCTAGGTCTTCTCACCGGCCACGTACGCAACATGCAGGTGTGCAACGGGCTATAGGGGCCCAGACCCCTGCGTGCATAGGACTTAGACTGGCGTGTTGACCTCTCTGTTGTGCCTAGGTAGGGTTGCGACATGTTGATCTTTTGAGGCTGGGCATGACCCAGGAAAGTGTGCCCGGCCAGAGGGATCAAGCGTGTTGGGTAATGAGGTGCACCCCTGCACGGAAGTTTATCTATTCGAATAGTCATGTCCCTCGGTAAAAGGATGACTCGGAGTTGTACTTCGACCTTATGAAAACTAGAACCGGATACTTAATAAAAAACACCCTTTCAACAAGGTCAAAAAAATACAACCTTTCAAGTGCCAGATACAACCCGGTGATCACTCTCTCACAGGGCGACAATGAGAGGATCGCCGGGTAAGATTATGCTATATGATGATACTTGGTGAACTTACCAGCTAATCTCTTATATATGCTTCAAGATGAAGGTTGCCAGAAGCGTAGTCTTCGATAGGACTATATATCCCCCTCTTATTCTGGCATCCTGCAGTCCAGTCCACAGATACTACCCATTTCATTGATACCAATGCATATGTAGTGTAGATCCTTGCTTGCGAGTACTTTGGATGAGTACTCACGGTTGCTTTGCTCCCCCCTTTTCCCCTTTCTATACCCGGTTGTTGCGATCAGATGTTGGAGCCCAGGAGCCAGACGCCACCGACGATGACTCCTACTACACCGAAGGTGCCTACTACTACGTGCAGCCTGCCACTGACGACCAGGAGTAGTTTAGGAGGATTCCAGGCAGGAGGCCCACACCGACATGGCAGCCTCGGAGGCAGCACATGAAGCAATTTGGGTGAAGGAGTTCATCACCGACCTAGGAGTCATACCCAATGCGTCGGGGCCAATCAAACTCTTTTGTGACAACACTGGAGCTATTGCACTTACCAAGGAGCCCAGGTTTCACAAGAAGATGAGGCACATCAAGCGTCGCTTCAACTTCATTCGTGAAAATGTTCAAGATGGAGACATAGATATTTGTAAAGTACATACGGACCTAAATGTAGCAGATCCGTTGACTAAACCTCTCCCTAGAGCAAAACATGATCAACACCAGAATTCCATGGGTGTTCGATTCATCACATGTAACTAGATTATTGACTCTAGTGCAAGTGGGAGACTGTTGGAAATATGCCCTAGAGGCAATAATAAAAGCATTATTATTATATTTCCTTGTTCATGATAATTGTATTTATTCATGCTATAATTGTGTTATCCGGAAATCGTAATACATGTGTGAATAATAGACACCAACATGTCCCTAGTAATCCTCTAGTTGACTAGCTCGTTGATCAACAGATAGTCATGGTTTCCTGACTATGGACATTGGATGTCATTGATAACGGGATCACATCATTAGGAGAATGATGTGATGGACAAGACCCAATCCTAAACATAGCATAAGATTGTATAGTTCGTTTGCTAGAGTTTTCCAATGTCAAGTATCTTTTCCTTAGACCATGAGATCGTGTAACTCCCGGATACCGTAGGAGTGCTTTGGGTGTGCCAAACATCACAACGTAACTGGGTGACTATAAAGGTATACTACGGGTATCTCCGAAAGTGTCTGTTGGGTTGACACGGATCAAGACTGAGATTTGTCACTCCGTATGACGGAGAGGTATCACTGGGCCCACTCGGTAATGCATCATCATAATGAGCTCAAAGTGACCAAGTGTCTGGTCATGGGATCATGCATTACGGTACGAGTAAAGTGACTTGCCAGTAACGAGATTGAACGAGGTATTGGGATACCGATGATCGAATCTCGGGCAAGTAGCATACCGATTGACAAAGGGAATTGTATACGGGATTGATTGAATCCTCGACATCGTGGTTCATCCGATGAGATCATCGAGGAGCATGTGGGAGCCAACATGGGTATCCAGATCCCGCTGTTGGTTATTGACCGGAGAGCGATCTCGGTCATGTCTACATGTCTCCCGAACCCGTAGGGTCTACACACTTAAGGTTCGGTGACGCTAGGGTTGTAGGGATATGTATATGCAGTAACCCGAATGTTGTTCGGAGTCCCGAATCAGATCCCGGACGTCACGAGGAGTTCCGGAATGGTCCGGAGGTAAAGAATTATATATAGGAAGTGCTATTTCGGGCATCGGGACAAGTTTTGGGGTCACCGGTATTGTACCGGGACCACCGGAAGGGTCCCGGGGGTCCACCGGGTGGGGCCACCTGCCCCGGGGGGCCACATGGGCTGTAGGGGGTGCGCCTTGGACTATATGGGCCAAGGGAACCAGCCCCAAGAGGCCCATGCGCCTAGGGTTCAAGAAGGGAAGAGTCCCAAAGGGGGAAGGCACCTCCTAGGTGCCTTGGGGAGGAGGGATTCCTCCCCTTGGCCGCACCCCCCTAGGAGATTGGATCTCCTAGGGCCGGTGCCCCCCCCGTTGGCCCTCCTATATATAGTGGGGAGATGGAGGACTTTTTACCCCACGCCTTTGGTGCCTCCCTCTCCCTCTCCAACACCTCCTCCTCCTCCATAGTGCTTGGCGAAGCCCTGCCGGAGTACTGCAGCTCCATCACCACCACGCCGTCGTGCTGCTGCTGGAGCCATCTTCCTCGACCTCTCCTTTCCCCTTGCTGGATCAAGAAGAAGGAGACGTTACGCTGACCGTACGTGTGTTGAACGCGGAGGTGCCGTCCGTTCGGCGCTAGGATCTTCGGTGATTTGGATCACGTCGAGTACGCCTTCCTCATCCCCGTTCTTTAAACGCTTCCGCGCGTGATCTACAAAGGTATGTAGATGCAATCCAATCACTCGTTGCTAGATGAACTCCTAGATGGATCTTGGTGAAACCGTAGGAAATTTTTTGTTTTCTGCAACGTTCCCCAACAGTGGCATCATGAGCTAGGTCTATGCGTAGTTCTCTTGCACGAGTAGAACACAATTTGTTGTGGGCGTTGATGTTGTCAACTTTTTTGCCGCTACTAGTCTTATCTTGCTTCAACGGTATTGTGGGATGAAGCGGCCCAGACCAACCTTACACGTACGCTTACGTGAGACCGGTTCCACCGACTAACATGCACTAGTTGCATAAGGTGGCTGGCGGGTGTCTGTCTCTCCCACTTTAGTTGGAGCGGATTCGATGAAAAGGGTCCTTATGAAGGGTAAATAGAAGTTGACAAATCACGTTGTGGCTTTCACTTAGGTAAGAAAACGTTCTTGCTAGAACCCTACTTCAGCCACGTAAAACTTGCAACAACAATTAGAGGACGTCTAACTTGTTTTTGCAGCAAGTGCTTTGTGATATGATATGGCCAAAGTTGTGATGAATGATGAATTATATATATGTGATGTATGAGATGTTCATGCTATTTTAATAGGAATCACGACTTGCATGTCGATGAGTATGACAACCGGCAGGAGCCATAGGAATTGTCTTTATTTTTTGTATGACCTGCGTGTCATTGAGAAACGCCATGTAAATTACTTTACTTTATTGCTAAACGCGTTAGCCATAGTAGTAGAAGTAATAGTTGGCGAGAAACTTCATGGAGACATGATGATGGAGATCATGATGATGGAGATCATGGTGTCATGCCGGTGACAAGATGATCATGGAGCCCCAAGATGGAGATCAAAGGAGCTATGTGATATTGGCCATATCATGTCACTTTTATTATTTGATTGCATGTGATGTTTATCATATTTATGCATCTTGTTTACTTAGAACGACGGTAGTAAATAAGATGATCCCTCATAATAATTTCAAGAAAGTGTTCCCCCTAACTGTGCACCGTTGCGACAGTTCGTTGTTTCGAAGCACCACGTGATGATCGGGTGTTAGATTCTAACGTTCACATACAACGGGTGTAAGCCAGATTTACACATGCAAACACTTAGGTTGACTTGACGAGCCTAGCATGTACAGACATGGCCTCGGAACACAGAAGACCAAAAGGTCGAGCATGAGTCGTATAGAAGATACGATCAACATGAAGATGTTCACCGATGTTGACTAGTCCGTCTCATGTGATGATCGGACACGGCCTAGTTAACTCGGATCATGTTATACTTAGATTACAGGAGGGATGTTTATCTAAGTGGGAGTTCATTGAATAATTTGATTAGATGAACTTAATTATCATGAACTTAGTCTGAAATTTTACAAATATGTCTTGTAGATCAAATGGCCAACGTAGTCCTCAACTTCAACGCGTTCCTAGAGAAAACCAAGCTGAAAGACGATGGCAGCAACTACACGGACTGGGTCCGGAACCTGAGGATCATCCTCATAGCTGCCAAGAAAGATTATGTCCTACAAGCACCGCTAGGTGACGCACCTATTGTCCCTGTAGAACAAGACGTTATGAACGCTTGGCAGGCACGTACCGATGACTACTCCCTCGTTCAGTGTGGCATGCTTTACAGCTTAGAGCCGGGGCTCCAAAAGCGTTTTGAGAGACACGGAGCATATGAGATGTTCGAAGAGCTGAAAATGGTTTTCCAAGCTCATGCCCGGGTCGAGAGATATCAAGTCTCCGACAAGTTCTTCAGCTGTAAGATGGAGGAAAACAGTTCTGTCAGTGAGCACATACTCACTATGTTTGGGTTGCATAACCGCTTGACTCAGCTAGGAGTTAATCTCCTGGATGACGCGGTCATTGACAGAATCCTTCAGTCGCTTCCATCGAGCTACAAGAGCTTTGTGATGAACTTCAATATGCAGGGGATGGAAAAGACCATTCCTGAAGTATTTGCAATGCTGAAATTAGCAGAGGTAGAAGTCAAAAAGGAACATCAAGTGTTGATGGTGAATAAAACCACTAAGTTCAAGAAGGGCAAGGGTAAGAAAGCCTTCAAGAAGGACGGCAAGGGAGTTGCCGCGCCCGGCAAGCAAGCTGCCGGGAAGAAGCCAAAGAATGGACCCAAGCCCGAGACTGAGTGCTTTTATTGCAAGGAGAGTGGTCACTGGAAGCGGAACTGCCCCAAATACTTAGCGGACAAGAAGGCCGGCAAAACGAAAGGTATATGTGATATACATGTAATTGATGTGTACCTTACCAGTACTCGTAGTAGCTCCTGGGTATTTGATACCGGTGCGGTTGCTCACATTTGTAACTCAAAACAGGAGCTGCGGAATAAGCGGAGACTGGCAAAGGACGAGGTGACGATGCGCGTCGGGAATGGTTCCAAGGTCAATGTGATCGCCGTCGGCACGCTACCTCTACATTTACCTTCGGGATTAGTTTTAAACCTTAATAATTGTTATTTAGTGCCAGCTTTGAGCATGAACATTGTATCAGGATCTCGTTTAATTCGAGATGGCTACTCATTTAAATCCGAGAATAATGGTTGTTCTATTTATATGAGAGATATGTTTTATGGTCATGCTCCAATGGTGAATGGTTTATTCTTAAAGAATCTCGAGCGTAATGCTACACATGTTCATAGTGTGAGTACCAAAAGATGTAAGATTGATAATGATAGTCCCACATACTTGTGGCACTGCCGCCTTGGTCACATAGGTATCAAACGCATGAAGAAGCTCCATGCTGATGGACTTTTAGAGTCTCTTGATTACGAATCATTTGACACGTGCGAACCATGCCTCATGGGTAAAATAACCAAGACTCCGTTCTCAGGAACAATGGAGCGAGCAAACAACTTACTGGAAATCATACATACTGATGTGTGCGGTCCAATGAGCGTTGAGGCTCGCGGTGGCTATCGTTATGTTCTCACCCTCACTGATGACTTGAGTAGATATGGGTATGTCTACTTTATGAAACACAAGTCTGAGACCTTTGAAAAGTTCAAGGAATTTCAGAGTGAGGTTGAGAATCAATGTGACAGGAAAATCAAGTTCTTGCAATCAGATCGTGGAGGAGAATACTTGAGTCACGAGTTTGGCACACACTTAAGAAAATGTGGAATAGTTTCACAACTCAAGCCGCCTGGAACACCTCAGCGTAATGGTGTGTCCGAACGTCGTAATCGCACTCTATTAGATATGGTGCGATCTATGATGTCTCTTGCCGATTTACCGCTATCTTTTTGGGGCTATGCTTTAGAGACTGCCGCATTCACTTTAAATAGGGCTCCGTCGAAATCCGTTGAGACGACACCATATGAATTATGGTTTGGGAAGAAACCTAAGCTGTCGTTTCTAAAGTTTGGGGATGCGATGCTTATGTCAAGAAACTTCAACCTGAAAAGCTCGAACCCAAATCGGAAAAATGCGTCTTCATAGGATACCCTAAAGAAACTATTGGGTATACCTTCTACCTCAGATCCGAAGGCAAGATCTTTGTTGCCAAGAATGGGTCCTTTCTAGAAAAAGAGTTTCTCTCGAAAGAAGTAAGTGGGAGGAAAGTAGAACTTGATGAAGTATTACCTCTTGAACCGGAAAATGGCGCAACTCAAGAAAATGTTCCTGAGGTGCCTGCACCGACTAGAGAGGAAGTTAATGATGATGATCAAGATACTTCTGATCAAGCTCCTACTGAAATTCGAAGGTCCACAAGGACACGTTCCGCACCAGAGTGGTACGGCAACCCTGTCTTGGAAATCATGTTGTTAGACAACGGTGAACCTTCGAACTATGAAGAAGCGATGGCGGGCCCGGATTCCGACAAATGGCTAGAAGCCATGAAATCCGAGATAGGATCCATGTATGAAAATGAAGTATGGACTTTGACTGACTTGCCCGTTGAGCGGCGAGCCATAGAAAATAAATGGATCTTTAAGAAGAAGACAGACGCGGATGGTAATGTGACCATCTATAAAGCTCGCCTTGTCGCTAAGGGTTATCGACAAGTTCAAGGGGTTGACTACGATGAGACTTTCTCACCGGTAGCGAAGCTAAAGTCTGTCCGAATCATGTTAGCAATTGCCGCATTCTATGATTATGAAATATGGCAAATGGACGTCAAAACGGCATTCCTTAATGGTTTCCTTAAGGAAGAATTGTATATGATGCAGCCGGAAGGTTTTATCGATCCTAAGAATGCTGACAAGGTGTGCAAGCTCCAACGCTTGATTTATGGGCTGGTGCAAGCGTCTCGGAGTTGGAACATTCGCTTTGATGAGATGATCAAAGCGTTTGGGTTTACGCAGACTTATGGAGAAGCCTGCGTTTACAAGAAAGTGAGTGGGAGCTCTGTAGCATTTCTCATATTATATGTAGATGACATACTTTTGATGGGAAGTGATATAGAACTCTTGGACAGCATTAAGGCCTACTTGAATAAAAGTTTTTCAATGAAGGACCTTGGAGAAGCTGCTTATATATTAGGCATCAAGATCTACAAAGATAGATCAAGACGCCTCATAGGTCTTTCACAAAGCACATACCTTGATAAGATATTGAAGAAGTTCAATATGGATCAGTCTAAGAAGGGGTTCTTGCCTGTGTTGCAAGGTGTGAAATTGAGCTCAGCTCAATGTCCGACCACGGTAGAAGATATAGAAGAGATGAGTGTCATCCCCTATGCCTCAGCCATAGGTTCTATTATGTATGCCATGCTGTGTACCAGACCTGATGTAAACCTTGCCGTAAGTTTGGTAGGTAGGTACCAAAGTAATCCCGGCAAGGAACACTGGACAGCGGTCAAGAATATCCTGAAGTACCTGAAAAGGACTAAGGAAGTGTTTCTCGTTTATGGAGGTGACGAAGAGCTCGTCGTAAAAGGTTACGTCGACGCTAGCTTCGACACAGATCTGGATGACTCTAAGTCACAAACCGGATACGTGTATATTTTGAATGGTGAGGCAGTGAGCTGGTGCAGTTGCAAGCAGAGCGTCGTGGCGGGATCTACATGTGAAGCGGAGTACATGGCAGCCTCGGAGGCAGCACATGAAGCAATTTGGGTGAAGGAGTTCATCACCGACCTAGGAGTCATACCCAATGCGTCGGGGCCAATCAAACTCTTATGTGACAACACTGGAGCTATTGCACTTGCCAAGGAGCCCAGGTTTCACAAGAAGACAAGGCACATCAAGCGTCACTTCAACTCCATTCGTGAAAATGTTCAAGATGGAGACATAGATATTTGTAAAGTACATACGGACCTAAATGTAGCAGATCCATTGACTAAACCTCTCCCTAGAGCAAAACATGATCAACACCAGAATTCCATGGGTGTTCGATTCATCACAATGTAACTAGATTATTGACTCTAGTGCAAGTGGGAGACTGTTGGAAATATGCCCTAGAGGCAATAATAAAAGCATTATTATTATATTTCCTTGTTCATGATAATTGTCTTTATTCATGCTATAATTGTGTTATCCGGAAATCGTAATACATGTGTGAATAATAGACACCAACATGTCCCTAGTAAGCCTCTAGTTGACTAGCTCGTTGATCAACAGATAGTCATGGTTTCCTGACTATGGACATTGGATGTCATTGATAACGGGATCACATCATTAGGAGAATGATGTGATGGACAAGACCCAATCCTAAACATAGCATAAGATCGTATAGTTCGTTTGCTAGAGTTTTCCAATGTCAAGTATCCTTTCCTTAGACCATGAGATCGTGTAACTCCCGGATACCGTAGG
The DNA here is from genome assembly GCF_003073215.2 of Triticum urartu. Taxonomy (NCBI): domain Eukaryota; kingdom Viridiplantae; phylum Streptophyta; class Magnoliopsida; order Poales; family Poaceae; genus Triticum; species Triticum urartu. The sequence goes on from NC_053023.1 coordinate 703,778,941, forward strand.
AGTGCTTTGGGTGTACCAAACGTCACAACGTAACTGGGTGACTATAAAGGTATACTACGGGTATCTCCGAAAGTGTCTGTTGGGTTGACACGGATCAAGACTGAGATTTGTCACTCCGTATGACGGAGAGGTATCACTGGGCCCACTCGGTAATGCATCATCATAATGAGCTCAAAGTGACCAAGTGTCTGGTCATGGGATCATGCATTACGGTACGAGTAAAGTGACTTGCCGGTAACGAGATTGAACGAGGTATTGGGATACCGACGATCGAATCTCGGGCAAGTAGCATACCGATTGACAAAGGGAATTGTATACGGGATTGATTGAATCCTCGACATCGTGGTTCATCCGATGAGATCATCGAGGAGCATGTGGGAGCCAACATGGGTATCCAGATCCCGCTGTTGGTTATTGACCGGAGAGCGATCTCGGTCATGTCTACATGTCTCCCGAACCCGTAGGGTCTACACACTTAAGGTTCGGTGACGCTAGGGTTGTAGGGATATGTATATGCAGTAACCCGAATGTTTTTCGGAGTCCCGGATGAGATCCCGGACGTCACGAGGAGTTCCGGAATGGTCCGGAGGTAAAGAATTATATATAGGAAGTGCTATTTCGGGCATCGGGACAAGTTTCGGGGTCACCGGTATTGTACCGGGACCACCGGAAGGGTCCCGGGGGTCCACCGGGTGGGGCCACCTGCCCCGGGGGGGCACATGGGCTGTAGGGGGTGCGCCTTGGCCTATATGGGCCAAGGGAACCAGCCCCAAGAGGCCCATGCGCCTAGGGTTCAAGAAGGGAAGAGTCCCAAAGGGGGAAGGCACCTCCTAGGTGCCTTGGGGAGGAGGGATTCCTCCCCTTGGCCGCACCCCCCTAGGAGATTGGATCTCCTAGGGCCGGCGCGCCCCCCCTTGGCCCTCCTATATATAGTGGGGAGATGGAGGACTTTTTACCCCACGCCTTTGGTGCCTCCCTCTCCCTCTCCAACACCTCCTCCTCCTCCATAGTGCTTGGCGAAGCCCTGCCGGAGTACTGCAGCTCCATCACCACCACGCCGTCGTGCTGCTGCTGGAGCCATCTTCCTCGACCTCTCCTTTCCCCTTGCTGGATCAAGAAGAAGGAGACGTTACGCTGACCGTACGTGTGTTGAAAGCGGAGGTGCCGTCCGTTCGGCGCTAGGATCTTCGGTGATTTGGATCACGTCGAGTACGCCTTCCTCATCCCCGTTCTTTAAACGCTTCCGCGCGTGATCTACAAAGGTATGTAGATGCAATCCAATCACTCGTTGCTAGATGAACTACTAGATGGATCTTGGTGAAACCGTAGGAAAATTTTTGTTTTCTGCAACGTTCCCCAACAGTGATATCTTCCCATGAGTCCCTAATCTTGATCGTACACGTTTGCATGTATGATTAGTGTACGATTGAATCGGGGGCGTCACAGTGTGTTACCGAAGAGGTTGGACTCTTCAGTCAATTGTCGTTGCCATCACATCAATGATGGTAAGACCGTTGTGTGTCAAGCACCTCACTTGAGCGGCTAGGAGAGCCACGTCGGAGTCATCCTTTTGTAAGGAACTCCTCGGCCTCCAGTTGAAACGCTTCTTCGGGGGATCGGGAGAGAAGGACGGGAGCCCAAGACGAGCTGATCATGCAGCGGGACATCGGCCATGTAGAACCATTCAGTGGCCCATGTATTGGTATTTTCTCTAGGGGTACCTGCTGGGTAGCCAGTCCCGATGATACAGCACACCTCGTCTGCTCCCACCTCGTGAAGTTTTCCACCTCGGGAACATGGCATGTGACAGAAGTACTTCCTCCACAGCCCGAAGTGTGCCTCGCATCCGAGGTACATCTAGCAGAGGGCGACGAACCCCATGATATGTAACACAGAGTTGGGTGTGAGGTGGTGGAGTTGGATCCCGTAGAACTCAAGCAACCCCCGTAGGAAGGGATGGATGTGAAATCCAAGACCCGGCAACAAAAAGGGGACGAAACAAACTCTCTCCTCCCCGTGCAAGATAGGATGATTATCCACATGCGCTTGCCCGTTTACGGATATTAAGCCAGGGTGGGTGGAAGTTAGATCTGGGTCCGACAAATAACCTTGAGTGGCGAGCCGGTCCAGTTGACGACGGGTGATGGAGCAGCCTCCCCAATCTCCTTTGAGGGGGCCGTGGGGGCGCTTTGATTAACCCGCGTCGTTTGCCATGGCGGAAGCTCTCGAAGGTAAACTTCTGGGGGGAGATTTCGTGAACGGGCGAGCAGGGGGGAACTGGACGGCGTGTTTTCGCCACGGCTTTGGGTCGTGTACTTGTTAAATAAAGCGAAGGACGGCGCTTCGACGTCTATCCATAAAGCGACCAGTTTGCCAAATGGCTTGAGTATTGAGAAGGAATTGTTTTAATGAAAGGACCACCCATGGGGGGCCCACGGCTAGATGACGGTAAAGGTGTTTGGGCTGCAAGGAACTCATCCTTACCATAAACCGGAACCGAAAATTTTCTACGAGCTTGGAAGTTGAGTTGAGACTGATGGAAGGAACTCGCCTGTCAAGCTGAAGACTCCAAAGCCGAAGACATTTGGTACGAACATGATTGCCGTCTTCGGCTCCGAAGACAAGTTCAGGGGCTATTGGCAGTTCCATGGACTAAGGGGTACCAACCTAGTTGACCCGCAGTCCATGGGCCAAGCTTGAGGCCCATTGATCTCAAAAGGAAGGACTCTGGAAGCCTCGAACCCCGGCGTGATCAAGATGGACTCTGCCGAAGACTTGGCGTGTACTTCAAGGACTGCTCCAACTGTCGGCATGTGTATTCCCAGTTGGCAACCGACTATGTGTAACCCTAGATACCCCCAGTACTTATATAAGCTAAGGGTTTTGTCCTTAGGGACACGATCACAATTACTCGCCTTAATTAGGGTTAGAACACAACATACGATCTCGAGGTAGATCAAGCCTATAATCGATACATCATCATCAATATAATCAAAGCAGAACATGGGTTTTACCTCTTCAAGAGGGACCGAACCTAGGTAAACATTGTTTCCTTCGCCTCCTGTTACCCATTGATCCAAGATCCACAGCTCGGGCCCCCCTACTCGAGATCCACAAGATGGGATTCTGATAGGATGTCTTGATGGTCGCACTAGCTGCTACGAGCGAAGACAAATAAAAATAGCAATAGCTAAACTTCTCTAAACAAAATTTGAGTCTAGGCTAGCTATTTATTGAAGGAATATATGACGGTGCCGAGACGCGTGGATCTCTTGGATGAACGTAGATTCCTATCCGCTCCGGTGTTATGTCGATGTCGCCAGCTCCTAGGCCGATGGGCCCTAGCACCAGGGATGGGCCATAGCTCCTCGGCTGTGTTGCGTATGTGTTTTGCACAAGCAATACTCCTCCCGAAGCGTATATTCCCTCCGTTTCTTTTTTACTTTGCATATAAGATTTGATCAAAGTCAAACTTGGTTAACTTTGACTAAGTTTATAGAAAAAATATCAAGATTCACGGTATGAAATCAATATTGTTAGATGCATCATGAAATTAATTTTCACACTATATAGCTTTGGTATTGTAGATGTTGATATTTTTTTCTATAAAGTTAGTCAAACTTTATAAAGTTTGATTTTGACAAAATCTTATGTGCAGACTAAAAAGAAACAGAGGGAGTATGTGAAAGCATGCCAGATCCTTGACTGCATGCACACGTGGGACCCATTGCTTGACTTGATTGCATGCATCTTCTAAGTTGCACGTAGCATACAACATGGATGGCTGGGCTGATTCCATGCATGCATCTAACTCCATGTAATCTTCTTTCATCAACACCTTTGTGCCTGAGTACAAGCAGAGTAAAACATGAAGGTAGTATTGGCTTCTTCTTAGTCAAATTATATGCACCGAGGAACAACAGTACCGTCATTTATTTGTCGTGTAATATGTGTAAACATTTTTATGCTAGCTATGTCAGCATCAACACCCCGTGCCCATGGGCCTCCTGACGCCAGTGCTTGCGGGGTCGAGCGCCAAACTTTCTAGATACCCCCTTGCGCACGGGTGACCGCGTGCCCACTATGTCCCTGGTTTAGCTCTCGAGTGACCCCATGCGCACGGAGTCCTTTAGCCCATGCGCATGGGGACAATAGGTGGGCCACATTCACTTTTGATTGAGGGGTATTTATACCCCCTTCTTCCACCTCAAGACCTAAACCTAAGTTTTGAGTTGCTCCTCCATTGCTGACCCCCAAAAGCTCGATTCTACATTTCCACCAAACCAATTCGTTATCCCCACTCTTGTTCATCACCAACACTTGTCACTCTTGGAGATTTTGAGCTCCTAGGCGGTAGGAGTCAAGGGTCGCCTTCAAGACCAACCTCGAATGATTTGAGGCTCATCTGTTGGAGGTGACTCAAAGAGAATATTAGGGCGATCCACTTGGTGGCACTTCGAAGCTTTGGCTTCGACACCTCTCCAATGTAGATTATCCCTCCCCCAAAGAGTGTGAAATTCAGGATATACATCTGTGTCTTTGACTCACTTGTGGTTTATCCTTTCTCGCACCTTTATTTGCTTTCTATGCTTGTTGGCTTGTTGATTAGCTTGTTTCATTGCTTATCTCGGTTCCAGTAACTTAAAATGGCACAAACTTAGGAGCTTCTTGCCCCCTGTCCACTCGCTTAGGTTTGCAGATGATCTCATAGTGTGTGGATCAACGCTAACAATGGTTCTCAAAATATTGCTTTGGTGATTACTTACTAATCACTTTTGCAATCTTTGGGGACAAACCTTTAACTGGGATAAGTATGCCATGATGCTTAGTACGTATTGATCTCACATCTACAACTAGCATATCATTTTCAATGCTCTTGGCATGGATTTATGGATACTACAACCAGGTCATCTTGTAAGACTGGCACCATTCTACCAATTTTTTCAATACAAATGACACAACTATTGGTGCACGTAGAGAAAAAAGCTATCAACAAATGACAAGTAAAACAAGCTTAAAACAATGGGTCTTATTTAGTTACAAAATCATAGTACAAAATACACATCAATTATGTGGCACTGCAGACATGAGTATAAACTGATGAATTTGGCAACCCCAAAAATGTGGAGATGCAATGCACTAGGCCTTAATTGCAGCTGTACCAGCCGCTTCCATCACCGTTATAGCACATCATAATTTACAGAATGACCAGGTATGGCTCCAGCTCAAGCAACATGAGTTTTCTGAATCTTCCTCCAACAGCCTCTTGAGGTCTTATATTATGTACTTACATTGCATACATCGGTTGGGACTAATCTTCCTCCTCGATGATTGATGCAAATGCAAATGGCGCAAACTTGTACCCACCACCATCGTAAAACTTGCCCTGGAACTCGACCCAGTGGAGCCTCAGGGCATGCAGAAACGCACTTAGGGTCTCCATTGAAAGGAGAACAACAAAAGTGGCAGAGAGGAAGACGGTTACTCCCATGACAAGGATGATAACATTGTTGTATCTGGAAAGAGAGCGCAACACAGGATTAGAACAACCACAATAGGCGTAGAGAGTAGTAAAAGAGAGTGTGTCTTACCCCCATGCTAGAAGAAGAACCTTATCATAAAAGACACTGGACAGTTCCGAGTGCGCGAGACTGCAAAAATAAAGACATCGATTACTTGTCAATGTTTGTCTCGTGAGGAGAAACTTACTTATTTGGGGTTGATGTGTTATATCATGTTCAATGATACCTGAGAGCCCAAAGACGAAGATATGAGGCGGTATTTGAGACCGCACCGAGCACAAACTCAATTGTGTGGATCAGCTGGTGGACCAAAACTTCACTGAATTCAAACTCCTCATGGTTGTGTGGGTTTTCATGTTGTCCTCCCAATTGAGCCACCGATTCATCTGTCTCCTGGAGCATGGTGTAATGCTGGCCTTGGTGTCTCTGATGGAGGCAAATGAAAACATCAACAAGTGGGTATATGATATATATTCCAGTGAGAAGGAAGTTAGGGAATTAAGAAAGGTGTGCAACCTGCTCATGTTGCTTCTTCAAAAACAATGGCTTCGGAAACAACATCCAAGGCACAGACACCAGAGCAAGCAGAAGTAGAACAAGCTGCGAGGAAACAAGAAATGTTATGTGCAACTGACAGAATCAACACATGGTAGCAGCAATGAATATCACCAAACCTGCACAATTCTCTGCCCAGGAAATAGCTGGTTCTCCCCAATATCATCCGTTGGACTCAGGAACATATATATCATTATGTGGTATAGGTCAGCTTTTGAGCCAGTGCACCACTTAATAATGATGAGGAGTGACAGGTAACCAAATAAGCTGTTTAAGAAGATCAGCTGAGGAACAAACTGATACCTGTTGACACAACAACTGAATGAGTATTTTTGAAATCACACGACAGATTATTCCTAGCAAGAGATCGACCTACCAAACATTAACAGTATTTTTGAAATACTTTGCATTAAAGAAGCTCAACACAATTCCAAGGTTCATTTGTGCAATTCCAAGAAGAATTGACATTTTCATCTTTAGGGAATTGAGAAATGGCAGCTCACTGCGGCTTCCATGCCACACTGGATCGACACCAAATGGGTATGTTTGCCCCACCCTAACTAATCCTTCAGTTGTAGCATCCCTATAAATAAAACAAGGGGAAAAGGGAAAGTCATACGATTTTCATAAAACATCAAAATAGGAGCACAAATTCAGCAGCTTACCCACACGAAGGATCATGGCAGGCGTAGGCAGATTTACCAAAGAGCTCAAATGGAACCGAGAAGAACTCATTATATATCAATCCAGTGTAAATTGAAAAAAGGGACATAATCAAAATTACATAGCGCCCAGCAAACATTATTTCCACTATGTCATCTAGTTTCTGCGATCAAAGAAATGAAGAAAGTTAATACTCCCTTCGTTTACTTATACAAGGCCACTATGAAATATACATTTTGCATCTATACAAGGCCACCAACAGTAATCGAGGCAAAATTAATGATATTTTCTCGTACTAGTACCCTGTTTAATACTTGCATGCATGCAGTCATAATGATAGTCATCTACTTCCCACACTTAGTTTCCTTGCATGCATGCAGCGTATTAATGATCCCACTAAACGAAAAGAAAAGCTGACTTGCAAAACTGATATTAAATTTTATATTGATAATTGTAATCTGAGTTTGTGGCCTTGTATATAAAAATGGAGGGAGTAATAATTTCCTTGGAAAACATATATCTACTGAATGAAGAAGAGAAGGCTCGAGACGAAACCTGTGAAGCTAGCTTCTTCTCTCGGATTATGAGGTACAGTGCAGTAAGAAATATACAAATTCCATGACCCCAATCGCCAAACATGACGGCAAATAAGAAGGGGAATGTTACGATAGTGAATAGACCAGGATTTACTTCTTGATAGCTCGCAATACTGCAAATTATGATTAATGTAGAGTTAGCACATAGCACGAACCCCAACAATTCCTTTATGCAGTAAGAAGTGACTAGGTTATTCCTGGTTGATGGTAACCATTTCTGTAAATTACAGTAAATATCAGATATGCTGAATTAGCATCACAAGTTTGAAGATAAAATTCATAACCCACATTGGTAGATACTCCCTCCGTTCCAAAATAGATGACTCAACTTTGTACTAACTTTAAGGGAGTATATTATATTACATGCATAAAGAAATAAAAGGAAATTAAAACTTAACATGACCAATACGGGGCATAATTATCTATGAGTAATAGTACAAACAATGAAAGGAACACAAGTAGAGTATAACTATGATAGAATTTCACTAAATGAGCACAATACTAAAGGTTTAGGAAAGAGAAACACAAAGTAAATCAACAAATAAGTGGACAAAACAATATACTGATCAAGATATACTGATTATGAATTACAGTATATAAATACAGATATGTGAGAGATGTATCATGGTTGACACTGGTCCTCGTTTCCCTGATTCTCAGTCTCTAGGAGTTTGAGTGGCTTCTCCTACGTTCCGCTGCACCTGTCAATCCCTCCGTGTTCTCCACCTACGCCGCCTCGGCCGCTTCCTCCACTGGGTCGTTTGCTCAATAACGTCACTGTTTGGAACATATTTGTGGTTCACATATGTCTTCATTCGTTCGTACTACGTTGTGGTCTTTTAGGATCTTTGTGGTCCTTCAGATTCTACTGGTTGTAAGCTTGGCAAAGAGCCATATTAGTTGTCTAATACTAATACCCCATTATATAAGTGGTTTTCTATAAATGTGCCACACATGTACGTGTACATATACTGGCTTATGGCTCACTAGTGTTTCCCTAACAATCTTTATATTTTTGAAACTTACCCATAGGCATCTACAATGTCCTGGAAGGAGGATGTAAATTTATTTGTCTGGAAATACGTTGGAGGAGATTCTTGTGTGTTTAGAATTTGGAAAATACAACCAACTTGGGAGTTACTACCAGTAGTAGCACGATGAAGTGCATCTTGTACCTACAATAGGTAAAATAAACTCTTAAACCATATGGACAAAAGAAGAGTAACCAAAACCAAAAAAGAAGCCAGAAAACATCAATGCCGGAAGGGATGAGAGTGCAGCTGCATACCTGACTTGTAGCAAAAACGGGACTCCACCCCTCAGCAACTAAACATTTCTTTGTTACATCAAGACTGAACATGTTTAGCGTGTGGTAAATAGCCTTTTCCTTCTTTAACTGAAGCATTTGTATGTCAATCAGAATTAAACTTGAATGCAAGGAAATTAACAAGATATTCAGCAAGCGTTGTTCAAATAGCACGGACTTCTGTTTTGCATGATAAGAAACATACCAAAACATTGTTTCTAATACAAGCTTACCAGGTTGTTCCATTCTTCATACTCAGAGGCTATATTTTTAAGTATGCCGTCACGATGAGCTAAACCTATTTCAACAGTTGCCTTCAACTCTGACACTTTTCCAGATACCTAAACAGTTGTAAATGTTTCAGAACAAATAATAGTAACTTAGTAAATATAGTACAACAGCTTTTGTGAAAGAAGTTTCGACTACAATTCAGAACTACTGCACAAGCTTGAGACATAAAGGAAAACATTTCAACAAGATCACCTATCTCATCAAACATGGAACACCAAAAAGAAGAAAAGAAAATATTCCCTGCAGTTTACGAGAATGTGTCCTGAAGTACTAAATAATAGCGGGTTTAACATGATGATGTGCTATCTATTGTATGATGTCAATGTCAAATATACAGTATATGCTCAAGAACATAACATAAACATATACACAGAAGCAATCATGAGAGGAGGTCTCAGCAGTCTCTTCAAGAGAACTAATCCACAAAGCAAAATGAGCACCAACATGGTTTAAAGAGCAACACACAGGGATAGACACCAACCTCCTGAATAGTATGTAATTGTGTGGCAAGGTCTTCTGGAAATGGATAACGGTTGGCGCCAAAAGCATCACAAATTTTCAGAATCTTGGATTTTGCTCTCTCTCCAGAGTAGAATATAACAAAATAATTTTTCACGGCCTGTCAATACGTTATAGTGAAAAAACCATATGAGGAAAATAACATTTCAGAAATAAGTACATAACTAGTGGGGAAAACATAACAACAATACACAGTGGCTTTAAGCAAACAGCTGAATGTAAACATCATTGCCGAGAAAATAATAATTTTAGAGTGAATTCCATTTTTTATGCCCTAGTTTCATGCTTGTGACAGGAAATACCTCATTTAGCAGATTTTTCACATTTTTACCCAATTTAAGCAAACTTGTGCCACTATTTACCCCTTCTAATTTTTCCCCATTCTAACTGCTTGGGCCCAGAACGGGAGCCATGGCGCAGCCGTAAAGCTGTTGCCTCGTGACCATGAGATAACGGGTTCAAATCCTGGAAACAGCCTCTTGCAGAAATGTAGGGAAAGACTCTCTACAATAGACCCAAAGTGGTTGGACCCTTCCCCATTCATAAGTAACTCCTAAAATTTATGGAAGCGAGTTGACGACAAAGGGAAGTAGCAACCTCCTCTCCAGATTGTGGATCAATTATAGATTCATCAACAGATTCTTGTCGGAGTAACATATTGCCCCTGGTGGCACGGTAAAGTATACGCTCAAAGGCCATAGCCTTTTGCTTTGGCACAAGACCAATCAGGGAACCTAGCTTCACTTGTTTCGATGGATCTATCACCATTTCCTGCAACGAAAGAAGAAGTATGAAAACAAGGAGAGCTAATATGTTGCTTTACTAGAAAAATGGTCCTCACCTGATGCAATAAAGGACTCTCCAGAGAAGAATCACCAGACTGATCAGCCACCATTTCCCTCTGTTGCTCTGCCGCACTTCTTTGAGCTGAATAGAAAAACTCACCAGTCTGAAAGTAAATAGAGTCAGTAATGAACAACATATAACTATGGGTGGAGCTACTATAGGGACACGGCATTATAGGACTCTCGAGTATGTACAAATAAAATATCCGCACATGCAAAATACATCCTAAAAACACAAAAAACAAACGGGCATAGTTTAAAGAGACCCGCTTCAACACATGATGCACACTTAAAATTTGGCGTGCGAGAAAAATAATACTCATTGCAGTCAAAAGTGCACAACTGGATAATTATTAATTAGGTGCCCTGTGTAGGCACATCAAACACAAATCTTCGACTGACTGGCAACACACAACCAGAAAAGAAAAAGAATTGCACTGCACAAGTCATGGTACCCATTGCAAGGAGCACGCTTTGGCAGCAAGGTGCAAATGCAGTGAGCAGCTTACCTCTCGGCACAAAGGAAGTTCAGGCATAAGGAACTTATTTCTTTGCTTGCCCAAAGATTACAATGGACCCAGGTTAAAGAAAATAACATGACCAGATTCCGAGACAAGGGTTCCTAACTGCATACAAATTTAACAATGAATTGCCTGCTCCACCAATAACCAGATATTTATCTGACTCCTCATCCTCATGCTGTTGCTATGCGCTACTTACTGGAATGCTTGCTACATGACTCCTGTCATGTCGTGGACCCAAATACGAGCCGACAGCAACCACTCTCTTCTAAATTTGCATTGAGTTGTAAGAGATGTTTCTTTTCATTCAGTCGATCAATACTACTTTGTAATCTGAATAGTCAAAAGATATAGTTTGTGGTTTCACTTTTGTTTGGAAAAGACTGCATCGATGACAATTATACTTTATATACATTTCTGATCCCCGCTTGAGATTGGAATATTGGGAATTTCATGTCATGTTCAACAAAACCCAAAGTAATATACAATGAATGCAATTCGAAATCAATGGTGGCAAATGTTGCAACATTTTCAGTTTTTAACTACATCAGCGAGTTTATGGACATTAGAGGGTCGATTTATCTTTCCTTTATGTCACAAATATTCTACAGGCAAGTTTTTCGTATTATTTCTTTTTCACCTTGCACCTCAGGGAATTTCAGGGTTTAGTTCCTTACAGTTTATACACGACTATATGGTGCTCTCGTCAGTGCACGAAAAGAGAAAAGTGGATTCCATCAAATAAATTATGTAGTTATGCCTTAATGTGGTCATACCTTTTCTAGAAGAACACTGTACTCCACCAGCTCATTGTATGTCCTCTGCAATTTTCTATTATTTGTATTTACTTCAGTTAGCTCAGCTTCAAATTCCCCAAGTTTTATCTGTTAGTTGACAATGTTAAAACAAAATTCTACACTTACAACTTGCAAATGATGAAGGCATAAGTTTCATTAACTAAATATACCTCCAGATCACCAATTTCCAAAGGAGCTCCTGAAAATTGTGTGGGAGAAATCAATATGGTAGCTTTCGACATTTGTTCCTTGAAAAAACGCAACTTGCGAGCCATTTCACCACACCTCTTGATCTGCACAAGGTGTATGTGCAGCAAAAAGATTATTAAATTCATAGATCAGTATGAAATATGATTATGATTCAGAGCATAAGACGATTGCAAAATATTTTGGGTTTAGTCCTTTTCACATTAGGCTGCATGTAATCAGAATAACATAGGATTCTGAAAACCGAATCATTGCATTAACAGGATATTTTGATTCCATCCTCACATGTATAAAAAGGATTGAGTTCAGAAGTTTTCATTAAAAAATTTGAGGTTATGAAGTGTTTCAGAACCCTGCTGGTTTCTCCTCATCGGAATAGGATATTGTTTTCACAGCATAAAGCAAAAGAATGCTGAAAAGACCAACAGTTCTATGCGAAATCTGATCAGTGACAGAAGCTGTTGGCAAAATATTACTGGATTTAGCCCCTTTCCAAGTGTTCAAGAAACTGTTCCTCGTAGTAAGCTGGACAGATCTAAGGCCATATATCATAACATATAGCACAGCAAACAGGAAAGCATTAAAAAAGATTGAGTACCTGGGCAGCATATGCCCGCTGGAATGGGCTCTTGTCCGCATTAAGCTGAAACAAAGGGCAGATATTAGATTCTCCTGAACCAAACCAAAAGGGAAAAGGCACGACTTAAGGCAGATAAAAATCACCTATGTCAACAGGTTTCATGTTTTACCTTACGAAATTCCAAGCTAAAATAAGTTCACCTGAGGTTACATAATCTCATAATTAAGATAGCGCTGCGCGTACGGTTGCATGTCAGTAGTTGTAAAAAAATACTTCAAATCATTAAGAAAATTTGAAATGTTTGTAGTTCAAAATTTATCATGAGGACATAAAATTAGGCTATTATTAACTTGACATTCATGTACTCCCTCCGTCCCGAATTACTCGTCGAAGAAATGGATGTATCTACGAGTGATATCTTCTAGTCTGTCTCGCTGGGTCAATCCTATAATTGTTTATCTCATTGGGTCAATGCCGCACGTTGGCTATCGGTTGAGACATATGCAGTCCACATCGCGTATCATAGCACGCAATGCTCTATTGTTTACTACGCCGAGGCCCAAAACGCTAGCTGCACACCGCCGGTCCGCACCCTAGCTTGAAGGAACACGACGAGCAGCATTGCGCGATCGAACGGAAGCGGGGAAACAGATTGAAATCCAAGAAGCAATAAAGCAAGCAAAGGTGTGAGCAGCAGGGCGTGCGGTGCGGACGTACGTCTTTGAACTGGAGGAGGCCGATGTCGCCGAGGTTGGAGACGGCGAGGCGCGCCGACTCGGCGGGGATGATGACCTGCACCAGCTGCATCGCCTCCGACCGCAGTAGATCCATCGGGGGGCAGCACCCGCCGCCGCGCGACATCGCGGGTCGGTCGGAGGCCCTGGCGGCGGGGCAGAGCGTCTGGGGCGTGCCTGCTCAATGCTCCGGTGGGCTGCCGCGGCGCAGGGCGCCTCGGGGGAGCGGTCAACGCGGCTGCGTGGTGGTGGCGGTGGTTGTGCCGATTGGCTTCGGAGGGAGGCGGAGGAGGTGGAACGGACGGGAGGTAGTCTTCCCTGGAGCGTGACGGTGGCGCTTTCTGTAGTAGGAGTAGGAACCAGCCTGAACTTGAATCGATGTCAGCAGGTGCTTTCCTCCGAAGGCATCTGTTCTGCTGGAGAAGAGTTGACTGGCCCTGCCGCCATCACTCAATTTGTGTGTGCCCCCACAAATTTACAATGGCTTCACGGGTTGCTTGCTTGTCTTTTCTAAAGCATTGGTATAATCCCTCTGTCTTTTCTGGCATTGTCTGCTGAAGTTAGACATGTGCAGAGCTGTGGAAACTTTCCTGGAAGGTGGCAACATATGTTTTTTCTTTGGTCGTTGAGCTGGGCCTACAGAGATAATATGAGAGTACTGGCATTTTCGCGAACACGAAAAGCTTGTGTATTTTTCTTTGACATATAGAGAGAATAAAATGGCAAGGGTTTTAGGCGTTGCACGAGATCACGTACACGAAAGCGGCGGAAATGAACACCCAGAGCAAAACAGGGAAGTGAGATGCTCAGCCCACACAACTCACACGCTGGTGGGTAGCCTGAATGATTCGATGGAGACCAGCGGTGCCCGCTCTCGCCCATAGCCTCGCTTCCTCGCGGATGGTTCGGTGTTGCGGCCGAGAGAAGGTCATGTTGGGCAGCTCTCTCTCTCTCTCTCTCTCTCTCTCTCTCTCTCTCTCTCTCATGGAGGTAGAAGACGCACAGTTTTTTTCGGCCCGCACGTACATCCTTTTCCTTAATCTCAAACTGGCTAGCACTTGCCCACACAACAGGTTGCAGTAAGGGGGGTTTAAATCCGAAAAGGTCAATTTTAAACCTTTAACTCACAGAGGTCGGGCGGAATAAAACCCAAGTTGAAATCCCGGTCGATTGCACTCTGAACTTTGCAATCCCGGTAAAAATCAAACCCTGGCAAAAGTCAACCGGGATTTGTCTAGCTGATGGGCCAAGGAACGGCATGTTGACCACGGCGTGTGCACCCGTCCTCCGCGCTGGGCCAGCCCATTTTGTTTTTTTATTTGCTAAAAAATGTGTCTTTATTTTTCTCTCGCACGTATAGGCAGAAAACGCTAAAAAAAATACGCACTTGGCAAGTTTTGAAGCTAAAAAATGTGTCTTTATTTTTCTCTCGCACGTATAGGCGGAAAACACTAAAAAATATGCACTTGACAAGTTTCGAACCGAGGGTCTGCAACAACAAATGCGCTGGTACAACAACTAGAGCTAGCGACCAAATCTGCTCATATAGCAACACAAAGCAATAAGAATCAATACCAGATTCGAATATTTTTAAAATTTTGACCGCTATTTTTTTAGCGTTTATGAAAAGCGACCACCTTTCAAATTTGTGAACAAATTTACGAAACTAAATTTGGAAAATTCAAGCAAACTTTTGGAACATGCACATTTTATACAACTCCAGAAAAAAATTGAAAACATGAAAGTTTTTAAAATTCACAAACAATTTTGAAACGGAAACATTTTCCAAACTCCTGATTTTTTATTGAAAACACGGTCATTTTTAGAATTTTATTAAATATAGGAATATTTTTTGAAACTCCAGAAAAATATTAGAACGCACAAACATTTTTAAAATTTGTAAGGAATTTTTGAAACGGGACTAATTTTTAAAATCGCAAACATTTCTTTAAAAAAAATTCAAAGATGAAAAAAAACATTCTGAACAATTTTATAATCTGGTTCATGAAAAACTTTATATTCTTTTCAAAATCTGGTTCACGTGGTTCTTATTTGTACGCCTATTTTTTGAAAATATGCAACTTCACGAATTCAAGGAAAACTGAAAAAGGTCCGTTGAAGATGATTCAAACTCGCGGCAAATATGTGAAAGCACTATTGAATAAAATATGAATAGATGAAATTTTTTGTAATATATGTTGAACAATTTCCGATTGAATATTCAACAATTTTGTGATGTACACGGAACAAATTTCAAATACAAGATGAACATTTTTATAAATGAGTGAAATTTTTGGAAATTACCGTGAAGATTTCCTTAATATACGCAATGAACTTTGTATGTATACATGAAAAAAGAAAAAAAAAGATAGAAAAGAAATAATAAAGAAAAAGATCCACAAACTCTTTTTCAATTTTACAGTTTCTTTTTCAAAATATATGAAATTTTCCCAAATCCGTGGACTTTTCTTTTGAAAATCCGTGAACTTATTTGCAAAATTATTGAACCTTTTCTAAATCCATGAACCTTTTATTCAAAATTTGTGAACATTTTTTGTTTTCGAGCCAGACCAGGCGCTTATGTTTTTGTTTTTTAACAAAAAAAATTATGCGAGCCGGCCCAGCAGAGAGCAGGGTGTAGCGCCCTTTGCGAATTTTTGTTTCTTAACGGAAAAAAACTAAAGCGGGCCGGCCCAGCAGCGAGCTGGTGTGCGCCCTCTGCGAAATGTCCCATTCCCGGCCATCCAAACGACCCGAAGATTTGATTTAGACCGGGATTGCATAGTTGAGGGTGCAATCGACTGGGATTTTGATTTGGGAGTTCGTTTCGCCGAACCCATACGAATTCATGGTTTAAAATGGACTTTTTCCGGTTTAAATCCCAGGCTCACTCACGCACAGAGCGCTGCACACCCCTCCTACTCAGCCGTATGCACGATCTACATGCCCACGCTTGCTCACGACGCGCACTGCACGACTACTCCAACAAATCGTCACGACCCAGCCTGTCTATCGTGGCCACTATGCCACACGCACATGCGCACGCCACACACGCACACACACGTACACGCACGGCCGTGACCCAGCCCGCGGACCCGACCTGACGCACCGACGCCGATCGCACCTCTACGGACCCGACCTGACGCACCGACGCCGGTCGCACCTCTATGGACCCGACCTGACGCACCGACGCCGGTCGCACCGTGCTCCGTCACGGCTTATTCCCAACAGGTCGGAGGCCGTCGAAAGTACCACCACTGTGGTGCTTGCAAAGCTCCCAAGCAGTCAATGAGACGAGGGAATCCAGGCCCTTATGCATGGAAGGAGGGACGAAGCTTCGGCAGTTTGACCACCAGTCCAGGAATGGGTCGTCGGCGGTTGGGGCGCGTTAGGAGTCCTACACTAGGAGAGAATCTCGTGCCATGCTTGGCGCGAGAACGAACATCCGCCAAGCAGGTGAGGCATGCACCTTGAAGCCTGGTCGCAAAGGAGGCAAGAAGGCTTGTGGGGAAGGCGAGGACGCGCGAGCCTATCGACAATCCGACATCGTTCATGAAGGGTAAGCCAGAGGAATACATTGATCTGAAGCCGGAACCAAGTCTAGGTGAGATGCCAATGTGGGTCTGGGATAGAACCAATGAAGAGTTGATCGTAGCATGATTTGGCGGTATACACGCCTGAGCTGGCCCAACGCCATGAAGGGCATAGGGCCGACGGCATCACGGATGTCCTGAACCCATGCACGCAAGTACTCCCTCCGTCCGGAAATACTTGTCCTTGGAATGGTTGTATCTGAACTTATTTTAGTTACAAATACATTCATTTTATCCATTTGTAGGACAAGTATTTTCGGACGGAGGGGGTGCTAGCTAATTGCGCGTGCCTTGTAACGGCCCATACCTATTCTACTGGTTTAACATTAATTTTGTCTGATGACCACCATATTTACATTTTGGTAAGATTTTATTTGATTTGAGCATGAGTATGAGAAGGCAAGGAAAGTTTTGATTCAATTAAGTTTTGTCAAGGTTTAATTTGATTTTGGGCATAAACAGGGGAAGGCAAGGAAATTTTAGATTTAGTTGAGATTTTATTAGGATTTGATTTGATTTGATTGAGTTAATGTACGTGGTTTTGGGAAATTACTGATTTGATTTAGATTATTCCAAGTTACTTTATTTACATTGGTTTTTATTTTGCATGACATCGGTTGAGATTATAAAAAATATCAGGAAACCAAAGGGTAGAAAGGGTTGTGGGGAGAAAAAACTCGGAGAAGAAGGTGAGGCAAACCTACCAACTCACCTTTAATACTCCATCCGTCCGAAAATACTTGTCATCAAAATGGATAAAAATGATGTATCTAGAATTAATATACGTCTAGATACATTTTTTTTGTTTATTTTGATGACAAATATTTTTGGACGGAGGGAGTATTAGAGAATACTGCCCTTGTCTGGATCCCTAAAATCAAGCATCCTCAAGACCCAGCTCAATACATGCCGGTTTCCCTATGTAATTAATCTTTAATAAAATTGCCTTAAAAGTTTTTGTCAGCCTGTGTTGGAGAGGGTAATCTCTGAAGAACATATGCTTGTTTGGTTGCCCACTAAACACCCGTGTAGGATCTAGGGGGTCAAAATATGGGTTGTTTGATTTACTGGAGTGTTTGATTGTGACTGCATCGCACAAATCTCAAAGGCTCAAAGCAGACCAAAGCCTTGGTCTAGAGGAACGGCCAAATCGATTGTTTCTAGCGAGTCAAGCTCCAACAAGTGCAAAAAGACATCACGTTTGTACCTGGTGCCCTGTGCCACTAGGTAAGTAGCCTTTTGGATGGCGTGTTTCTCCTCACCTTGCTTAAACTCCTTTGCCTAACCACTTCTAAACTACACAGATGGTGCTTCAATTCGAGATAAACTTTACATAAAAAATGCATATCGTTGTTGTGATTCCACTCTCGTGATTGGTTCCTAATTTCATTGACTGTAAATCTTTTGTGTTTATGTTTGAAGCATTTTTAGACTTTTTTTTCAAATTTGTTTCACACGGTCGACCATTTGCAATTTCCTTTTAGTAGCTAAATCTCGTTGTTTCGCACAAATTTCGTGTTATAAGTTTTTCGTTTTGACAGTCCTAGATAAATAAATCTATATATTCCTTAATTTTGTGTTCAAGTTTGGATTTTTTTGATGAATTTCATCAAATTCACCGCACGCGGTCAATCCTTTGAAGTTTCTTCCAGGTGTGGTGGTGTGATAGTGTTACGCCTCGCCTTACTCGAAGTCAACTCAAGTAGGCTAGGCTGGGCCCCTAGGTCAATTATGCATTGGGTCGATTAACCCGGACAATGCCCCTATGACAAAGTGGACCTGGAAGACTTGGAGTACACATCAAGATGACCGGCGTCTAGGAGGACACCTCCAAAGTGACTAGGATCACGTAAACCTAGACCCACCCATATAAGTCGGGGCTAGACTAGTTGTGAATATACAAAACCTTAGAGCTATTGCCCGATCCCTTGAGTCCATGAGGGGCTAAACCTGCGTAAATCCTTCCATGTGTCCATCTGATCTAATCCTTTGTCTAGAGCCGGAAAATACTTCGACATGATCTGAGGTAAGTTCATCATGTGCACAAAAGAGGTGAGAGTAGCTATCAGTGCGCAAGCAACCAAACACAACCAAACACTAAAAGGGGATATTGGTGCACTCATGTAGCTCAGGACTTTGTGGGCAGCCAAACAGGTTGCAGAACATGACCTAGAGCCTCTGAGAGTCTACACGCAAACAAACACGACAATAATGTCTTTGTCCCAAGCCATCTGATCACATTTGTTGCATGGTTCAACCGATTTGAAGGAATCAATTTGTTGGGCACATAGGGAGAGCGGTACGTCCGGCTCATTCACACAAACCAAACACTGGACCAGAGCGATGCCAATGCCGAACTGACCTATAATGTTCTACTTTCTCTATAACTTAATATAAGACGTTTTTCGACATTGTCATTGTCGTGGTATTCTCATGGGGGGTGCAAGACGACATATGTCACAAGGTGACTTCGTGTGAGGGCAAGACTGCTGCCGGAATATCCAGGGACGGGTATGCGAGTAGCACACGCTAGTTTACTCAGGTTCGGGGCTCTCCGGAGAGATAACACCCCTACTCCTGCATGTCTGAGTATATATCTAGGGTGTACATCAGGCAGTACAAAGTGCTCCTGGAGCTGTATCTGAGGTC
This sequence comes from Triticum urartu, assembly GCF_003073215.2. Classification (NCBI taxonomy): domain Eukaryota; kingdom Viridiplantae; phylum Streptophyta; class Magnoliopsida; order Poales; family Poaceae; genus Triticum; species Triticum urartu. The sequence continues at coordinate 703,798,319 of NC_053023.1, forward strand.
AGTGCCGTAGGCATCTGGCCTCGTATATATGTGGATGGCCGGATGATCATGCAAGCTCCAGTGGCCGAATGGCATGTGTGTGTGCTAGCTAGCTATCTTGCTAGCTAGTATGAATGCGTGAGGGTGTGAGTCCATGTGTGTGTCTTCTCCTGATGGATGGATGGATGGAGCTAGCTATATATAGTGTGTAGTGAGCATGGACATGGCGTTGGTTGTAAGCTACCTTGGGTAGCTTACAAGCCAAGCCATGTATGGGTCATGGTGCATGTCATGCTTGTCCCCTGGACACTTTATAGAACAGTGCCAAGGGGACAGGTATACTGTAAATGATGGCGTCGCGGTACAGCTGTGTCGTCCGCTGTATGGCCGTCCCGTCGGAGTCTTGTCGGTGTCGGGTCGGGCTGCAGTCGGCAGCCGGCTGGTTGGCGCAGTCGGCAGCCGGCTGGTTGGCGTAGTCGGCAGTCGGCCGGGCAGAGCAGTCGGACAGGGAGCCGACAGGAGCGGCCGGGCAGTCGGACTGAGGGGCTTTGCTAGCCCCGGTGTCTTGATTTATTGTCTCGCCGTCTTCGGGGTATCTGTGTCCAATTACTCCGACAGTAGCCCCCAAGCCTCCGGGCAACTTGACAAAGTTGGGCAGAGGTTTTTGGCAAGTGTTCATGGAAAATGATCATAAAAAAGACAAAGTTAGTCCACGCAGATATATCAAATGTTTGCTTTTAGCATTGCAAGTTTTGTGCGGAGGGTGCCGACTCGGTTTCGTCCGAACCCCCTTCAATCTTTTTCATGTTCCCTCCGCTTTTTGGCTTGTGCTCTCGCTTGCCGGACAGCCGCTCTGCGGTCTGTGGCTGAGAGTGGGCCGCGAAGTGGAGTGTACAGTACTCAGAGTCTGGGAGCAGATTCAATCGATTAGATACTTGTAAAGAAAACGGCCGGATCGCCCGATCCGTTTTTCTTCTCGGACGTTTTTCGCGTGGGTGGCCTCCAACGCTCACCCTTGCTAGTCGGACAGCCGCTCTGCGGTCTGTGACTAAGAGTGGGCCTTTGGTACCCCGCATGGTATTAAACCGTCTGCGGGATCTAACGTCTTAGGCCAAGCGGTCATCCCCCGGGCCAACTCTGGCTGGCACCAGGGCGAACAGTGATGCAACTGTAATAAAATGCGGAGATAGCCCCCGAGCATCGCTCAGGGTTATCCGTGCTCTTGCGGTGCAAAAAATATGCGGGTGAGGAGCTCACACTGATTTTCGTGTAGTCGAGACGGAGGTTGAGCCTCCGGGTGCCCGACGGGGTCCCGGCCGATCAGGCTCGACTGGCCAGGCGGCGAGGCGTCTTGCAGCACCTTTTTTCTTCTTGTTCTCTTCTGCCGGCTGCTGGAAGCCGGAAAAAACTCTTCTCTTGTCTACAATCTTCGCGGGGGCGCGTCAGTGCACCCGCTGGGTGTAGCTCTCGAGATTCGGGACGACTGCTGAGCAGTCGGGCCGGATCTCCCGGCGACTACTTTGTCTTCTTATTCGCGGGGGCGCGTCGGCGCACCTGCTGGGTGTAGCCCCCAAGATTCGGGCCGACTGCTGAGCAGTCGGGCCGGATCTCCCAGCGACTACTTTGTCTTCTTCTTGTTGTCTGCCCGTACAGCCGGACAGACACTTCTTCTTCTGCTTCCTTTTTCGGAAGCCCACTTCTATTTTTTTATTTCCGCCTCCGCAGCCGGCAATAGAGTGCACAGACGCAACCGGCAGGAGCTGGGCATGGCGCGCAGCGGAGCGGCGCCCCGCGGAGGGAGGCGGAGCCGGCCAGGCAAGGCGGCGAGCGGAGCCAGCACGCGGGAGCCGGCGCAGGCGGGCACGGCGGGCAGAAGCCGGCGCGAAGCCAGCAGGCGGCCGGGTCGTGCAGCCCACAGGCCGGGCTCGGAGTCGGCACGGAGCTAGCAGGCGGCCGGGCCGCATAGCCGGTAGGCCGGGTTCGGAGTCGGCGCGAGGCGCACCCGGGAGGCGGAGCGAAGCCGACACGGGGAAGAAGCCGGAGCCTGGTGCGTCGAGGAGGTGGAGCGGGGGCCAGAGCCGGAAGGGGCTGTCGCGGAAGCCGGCCAGGGCGCGCGGAGGCCGGCCAGCTCAGGGCGGCGGCGTGGGGCTGCCGCGAAGCCGACAGCAGGAGCGGGCGCGGAGCCGGCTGCGGGAAGCGGCAGCGAGGCCGGATCGGGACAGGGCCGCAGCTAGCGCATACGGCAGGCGGAAGCCGAGTGGCCGGGCCGGGACGCGGCCGTAGTCGGTGCGGGCGGAGTCGTCCACGCGGGGGCACGCGGGAGGGCGGAGCCGCGCGCGGGGGTCCCGGGGAGGCGGCCCGGCGGAGCGAGCGGATCCCGTCCAAGGCGACCAGACGCTCACGAGCGCGGAGGAGAGCCAGAGGGGCGGAGCCTCGTCCGCGAGCATGCGCGCGCGTGCGTGAGTGGCGGACAACGGAGTAGGAGGCGGACGCCGGCTGGGAGGCGCGAGGCGGAGGAACCGGCCAGCTCCCAGCGGGCGATGTAGACCTCCAGGCTTGGGCAGGGGAGCAGCGGAGCTGAAGCAGCACGGAGCAGCGGCCCAGCGCGCAGGGGGCTGCAGCGATGCCGCGGGAAGGGAGCAGCAGGGCTGAAACAGCGCCCGGAGCAGCGTGCGGAGGCGGGCGTACGCCGGATGGCCGTGGTGGAAAGGAGCGAGGCAGAGTATGGCTAATGTACGGGGCAATGCCCGACTTGCATCTGACAAGTTTTTTAATAGAGTGGACGAGGCATTCATGGCTATGGTTTGACCATACTTTGACTTGCATCTAGCTAGCTCGCAAAGATGGCATGTGGAGGAGCCAATGCGCGTTCCAGCCAGAGCAAGGCGTAGCGCGGAGGGGAGCCGACACGAGCAACGCGTGGATAGCCACGGCCGACCGAAACGAGGCCCCGCGAGCGGCGCGCGCGGACGGCCGGCCGGCGTTGCGATGGTGGTGACGAAGGCGGCGAGGCCGACGATGAGGACACGCCGTCCCGCGCGGCCGCTCCGGGGCAGGTTGAAGTCGAGCCCTCGAGCGCTACCGGAGGGATGGCGCGACGCCGCGGATAATGAAGAAGATGGTCCCGCCCGAACTACGAAACCAGTAGCAGCGCGGTAGCATAGTACCGCCCCACGGTGGGCGTCAAATGTCGTGGTATTCTCACGGGGGGTGCAAGACGACATATGCCACAAGATGGCTTCGTGTGAGGGCAAGACTGCTGCCGGAATATCCAGGGACGGGTATGCGAGTAGCACGCGCTAGTTTACCCAGGTTCGGAGCTCTCCGGAGAGATAACACCCCTACTCCTGCATGTCTGAGTATATATTTGAGGTGTACATCAGGCAGCACAAAGTGCTCCTGGAGTTGTATCTGAAGTTAGTGCCGCAGGCATCTGGCCTCGTATATATGTGGATGGCCGGATGAGCATGCAAGCTCCAGTGGCCGAATGGCATGTGTGTGTTAGCTAGCTATCTTGCTAGCTAGTATGCATGCGTGAGGGTGTGAGTCCATGTGTGTGTCTTCTCCTGATGGATGGATGGATGGATGGAGCTAGCTATATATAATGTGTAGTGGGCATGGAACATGGCGTTGGTTGTAAGCTACCTTGGATAGCTTATAAGCTAAGTCATGTATGGGGCATGGTGCATGTCATGCTTGTCCCCTGGGCACTTTATAAAATAGTGCCAAGGGGACAGGTACTATGTAAATGATGACGTTGCGGTACAGTTGTGTCGTCCGCGGTATGGCTGTCCCGTCGGAGTCTTGTCGGTGTCGGGTCGGGCTGCAGTCGGCAGCTGGCTGGTTGGTGCAGTCGGCTGGTTGACGTAGTCGGCAGCCGGCAGTCGGCAGCCGGCCGGGCAGAACAGTCGGACGGGGAGCCGACAGGAGCGGCTGGGCAGTCGGACTGAGGGGCTTTGTTAGCCCCAGTGCCTTGATTTATTGTCTCGCCGTCTTCGAGGTATCTGTGTCCAATTACTCCGACAGTCATGGACTCTAAAAAAGTTTTCTTAACTGTAAAAAGAACTTTTTAAAAAATTTATAAAGGAAGTACCTCATGCCTCAAACTAAACACCTTAACAGAAAGTGTCCTTCTAAGAAGAAAAAAATCACGGCGAAGGATACCCACACGTACTAGTATACACGATCAAGGTTGGAACGCCTAGGCGGTGCCTAAGCGCCCTAGGCGTGACCTTAGCGATAATATAGTTTTTATTCGTAGTGTATTTGTTTTTCTTTTAAATAAGATCGTAGTGTATTTGTAATTATTATATGAATGTTGATATTAGTTTAGGACATATAAATAAGTTAATTATCGTCTACTACCATTGAAATATGACCCATTTGACACATCAGTGCAGTATGTGAAATGATTTCTTACTTCGATAGGTAATTCCTTGCTTACCCTGCCTAGACCTTCATTTATGCCTTAAGCGAGGTGTTTGACCATTGCCTAACGCTTAGGCGTATCTAAGCGTCTCCTAAGCATTGCCTTTTCCAACAGAGTACACGATCCATCCTCTTTTATTGAAGTGCGTGTCGATAGAAAGCACGATCCAACACCAGTCCACTCTCCCCTCCCCTCCCTCACCGTGCACCCGAAATTCCTAGATCCGCTGTCGCGGTCAGACGACGAGCACACCCTTCTCTCCTCGGCCGATCCGGCCCGTACGTCCCCGCATCCGACGGCCACCGACGCGTACAGCACAGTGCTCCACCCACCAACCCACCCGTCTCGCATCTGTACCCGCACCAACCGTCGCCCTCGGACCAACCCCATCTGGAGCCGCACCTTTCCCACCGCTGCCCCGCCGACAGGCTGGCCCCAGCGGCGGCAGGCGGGCCCGTCGCACCTATATATTCCCGGCGACGCCGGCCCGTTTGTGGGCGAAAAGGAGAGGAGAGGGGGGGAAATCCAAGGCTCCGGGGCGGCGGCGCCCGATCCACACACGGCACATCTCGGGGCGCGCGGCGCACATCCACTCCCCTCCGTTCTCCACGAGTCTACTCCCCCACCGCTAATAATAGCCGCTGCTACCCGGCGGGCGGGGCGGACACCCTCTGCCGCCGCCATGGGAGCGCTCGAGGAGGCGCACCTCGCCGCCTGCGGGTGCGGCGACGAGGAGGAGGAGGGGGAGGAGGATCTCCTGGCGGAGCTCGGCGGCGGGGAGGCGCCGGGGGACGCCATGGAGCCGGCGGTGCGCGCGCTGCTGGCGGGGCTCGGCGAGGACGACCGCCGGGAGGGGCTGCGCAGGACGCCCAAGCGCGTCGCCAAGGCCTTCCGCGACGGCACCCGAGGTATGGCGTCCACCCTTCCCCGCCACCTTACCCTTATCCCGTGGATCCGTTCGTGGCATATCGCGCATACTAGCGTTCGTCCCCTTTGTCGATCCTTGATTCGTGATCAACTGCGCTCCAGAGCGACGCCGTGAGGAATTTGAGAGTGTTAACTCGGATCTCAGAGCGAGGGGTTTGGGTCGTCCAGGAATTTGTTCCCCGAATATTCCATTTCGTCAGTCTGACTCACCACTTCGCCTGAGGTTTAATTTAGGGCGGTAGTTTGCTGTGAGTGGTTTGTTCATCAGTCGTGATCGTTGCTGCTATAGTGTTGGTAGAGTGATCATTGCTGCTGTAGTGTTCCTCCGCTGGTAGAGTGATCATTACTGCTTTCTGTTGGTGGCCCATGCTTTAAAATTTGGTGATTGTCACCTATCAGGCTCTGATGTGGGTGTAGCGTTCATTAACCAAACCACGCAGCAGGACTGTACAAAATGGGCTTGATGGCTTGGATTGTGATGACCGCAATATCTCTTGGAAGTGTGAACTTGACACTTTAATTGCGACTTGGCAGTATGACTATAAAAGGCGGTGAAGTTGTCTCAGTGGACAACAGTTGGGAGCTCTGATGCAAACAGCGGGAAGTTTAAATTATACAGTTAATCGTTGTTGTTGTCGTTTAGTTAAGATACCACTTTGTCCTTGATGGTCAACACGCAGCACACGGCATTTGTGGAATTAAGAATTTCCTGAGGAATCTTGTGTAATTATTAATTAAGATTTCTAATGTCGGTGTCTAGCATTTGTCTTATACGATACTAAATAGTCGCTCATCATTTATTGGATTATATGTGCTTACTGCATAGTCTCATCACAAGCTGTGCCGTTCCCACAAACTCGTACAACACTAATTAATAATTATCAACTTAGGCCAATGATTTATTTACCAAAATGAAAACTTGAATAATGTTTGGATATTGTCCCCTGGATAGTTGCATACTAAACATTATGTCTTAGGACGCAAACACTTGGAAATTCAAATTCCAAAGTGAACCGTTCCATAGGTAACAGTTATGGGGTTTGTTTAGTACGATACTACTAAATAGTGAGGCTGGCCATTTATTGGACTGTTTGGAGGATATCTGCATAGTCTTGTAACAAGCTGCGGTTCTCCTACACACTCCTCGTACCAGTTATTGACATAGAAGTAAGATGGGCATTGGTTCATTTACCAAAATAGATAGTTGAATAATGTCGAGATATTCTCTGCTGGATTGTCGCATACCCATGGTGATCATAAGACAATTTTCTTCTTAAAGAGGCAGGCTTACTTGAATTATTTCCTAGTTAACAGAGTTCCAAGTAGTGTCTTTTTGTGACCAGCTGTCAGTTAATGTATCCTTCAAACGTGGTTATACCCATGGTGAAAATAAGACAATTTTCTTCTTAAAGAGGCAGGCTTACTTGAATTATTTCCTAGTTAACGGAGTTCCAAGTAGTGTCTTTTTGTGACCAGCTGTCAGTTAAGGTATCCTTCAAGCGTGGTTCATACATATGTTTTAAGCTCCCCTTTTCAATAATTTAGCAGTTCATGAGTCTTTGGGGAATTTGGAAATGATAATCTCACCATGTTTCTTTAACTCTCTGGCTATCACCAGAAATTTATAGAACTTCAGGAATAATAATCTTCGTTTGCTTTCAACATTTCTCGGAAGACTGCATGCTAGTGGAGAAATGACAAAAAATTAGTTAATGAGTGTTTGGTAATCTAGATAAAGTCCATGAGCAACCAATTCCTTAACGACTCTGGCTATAGATGAAAAATCAAGAGACTCTTAGAAATATCTGTTAGCAATCTATCTTCTGTATTTATTTACTTTCAAGATTGTGTGCTTGTTTTATACCGCACTGAACCACCTATGTTAATCAAGAGACTCTTATTTATTTTTCTAGCTCTACCCTCCCCCCTGCGTGGGAACTTTTATCTTTTGATGCTCATATGTGAGCGGTTTTCTGGTACTATTGCTGGTAGGCTCTGTTGTAGATTCTTTTGCATTTATAAACTCGTCATGGTATTAAGCTGTTGCCCCATGGCTGACGTATATCTATGTTTATATATTTTTCTTTGGGCCTTATTTGTATGGTCCAGCAGCCGGGCCCATACACGTAGTATTTGAACTGAACTCCAAGAGGATGGGCTGGGGTCCGTGTCCACCCCAGTCTGTTCAAATTAAGCCTTATTGTGCAATGTCTATTTTTAAGTGATGTTTAAGGTTGTTGCTTTTCGTATGAAAGTTTTTTTAACACGTGACATACTTGCTTCTTGAGCCTTGTTTGATGCATACCTAAATGCTAAAACCACTCTTGCAGGTTACAGACAGAAAGTAAAAGACATTGTGCAGGGTGCTCTGTTTCCTGAGGTTGGTGTTGACAAAAGGACTGGTTCTGCTGGAGGAACTGGAGGGCAAGTTGTTGTTCGTGATATCGATCTTTATTCATACTGTGAGTCTTGCTTACTTCCGTTCAGCATACAATGCCATGTTGGATATGTGCCCTCCGGTGGAAGGGTTGTTGGGTTAAGCAAGCTTTCAAGAGTAGCTGACGTCTTTGCCAAGAGATTTCAAAACCCTCAGAGATTAGCTAATGAAGTTTGTGGTGCATTGCATGCTAGCATACAACCTGCTGGTGTTGCTGTTGCTATGCAGTGCTGGCACATACCGTTGCCGGAGAACTTTAAATGCAAAAATTCGCGAGCTTTGATTAGAACTTCACATTCATCTCGCTCGGGAGTTTTTGAGGGTGAGAACAGCTCCTTCTGGAATGATTTTTTGGCTCTTCTTAAGCTTAGAGGCATAGACATGGAGATGGACAGCCATTCTGCTTCTTTAACTTGGTGCCCCTTAAGGCCTCATGAGGTTCCGCTTTGCAATGGGCACGCAAAGAGGATTACAACTAATGGTGCTAGCTCAGCAAAATCTGCATCCATTCCATCTAATATGGTTTCTGCTGTCAGCTCAATGCTCTTGTCTCTTGGTGAGGACCCCCTCAGGAAAGAACTTCTAGGCAGTCCTCAGCGTTACGTGCAATGGCTGATGAGGTTCAGAGCATGCAATCTTGATGTGAAGCTGAATGGTTTTACACTTAACAGTGCAAGTGTATATGAGAGACCAGGCGAAGATGCTACTGATCATCGAGCAATTAGTTCTGAGCTGCATTTGCCATTTTGCGCCCAGTGTGAGCACCACCTCCTGCCGTTCTACGGAGTAGTGCACATTGGTTACTTTGGCAGTGGAGATGGTGAAGGGATCAACCGCTCACATTTTCAGGCTCTGGTTCATTTCTATGGGTGCAAGCTTCAGGTCCAGGAAAGGATGACAAGACAGATAGCTGAAGCAGTTTATTCAGTCTCACATCGTGGAGCCATAGTTGTTGTAGAAGCAAACCATATCTGCATGATATCAAGGGGGATAGAGAAAATCAGAAGTAGTACAGCAACAGTTGCAGTTTTGGGTCAGTTTTCGACCGATTTTTCTGCCAAGGCATCCTTTTTACAGAACATCTTAGATACTGCTAATCAGGAAGTATGAGTGGCTTCAGATCATATACTGATAGAATCTCAGCCAAAAGATACAATGATTCTAATCCTCGGTCATCATTTCAGCAAGGCAGGCACTGCGACGACTATATATATGGTTTGAAGTTGTCATGCAGCTATGGCATGGTTGCCATTTTACCAGCCATTGCAGGCGGGAGCGACCAGGACCTCGTCACGTGGAATGTTGTGTCTGAAGAAGATTAACCAGAAGCACCAAAAAGTTTTGGTTCTCCCGTGTTGTACCATTTTCGTTTGAATGGCATGTCAAAGTTATCCAGCGTTGTAGGTGCGGCGGCTGTGCCGAGCAATACAGTATAAATGTTTTAAGTGGTTGTCTCATGTACTAGCAATTTTGGTATCATTCCAGCTTCTGTTCGTCCTGCGTGGCTGTTCGCTTTTCGGTTTGATGCAGAGTAAAGCAAGGTACTCAAGCGTCTTGTTCTTGCGGAAGTCTGCATCCATAGCTTTGCTATCTTAAGAGCATCTCCAACAGGTGATGAAAAAGGTGGAGATGTATTTTTTTTTGCTTTCACAATTGCATACATATTTGAAATAAATCATGATATGATAATTATAACTCATGTCAAATGAATCTGAAACAAACAAAACAAAAATAGTACTTGTTTATAGTTCATCAATCGACAAGCTTAAATTCAACATAATTGTTCATCACACATAACACAAAGTTCATCATATGTGACATGAAGCACAACTAGTTTGGTTGCCCATTCCATGTCTACCATTCCATGAAATCTCTTTGAAGATCTTCGCGAGTATCCCAATCTCAAATCTTGTGAACTTGAAGAAAGCGTTGGATGCGGTCTTCCCTTCTAATTGGATGGACCACATTTCTCATGAATTCGTAGAAGGAGTAATCTAAATTTTGGCCACGCTCATTTTCAGTAATCATGTTGTGCAAGATCAGTGCGACGGTCATGATGTACCAAAGTATTCCTTCATCTCGAAACCTAGCCGGTCTACGCCCAACAACAAATTGGGCTTGAAAAACCTCAAATGCCCTCTCCACATCCTTTCTAGCAGCTGCTTGAGCATTATGAAAGTGAAGTTCTTTCTTACCTTGGGGGCTTGAAATTGCCTTCACAAATGTTGTCCATTTCGGGTAAATCTCATCCGCTCCGTAGTAGTCCATGTTGTATGTGCGCCTGTTTGCTTGAACCTCAATTAGTTGTGCCTCCTCATCTACTAACCGTGCAAAGATTGGTGATCGGCGAAGCACATTGATGTTATTGGAAGATCCGGGCATCCCAAAATAGTAATGGCAAAACCATGACTCCTGATCGGCCACGGCTTCAAGAATGATGGTGATAACTTTCGCATGGCCATTGAACTGACCATGCTATGCCATAGGGTAGTTCTTCCACTTTCAGTGCATGCAATCAATCGAGCCAAGCATACCTGGAAATTCATGTGCTTTGTTCATCTTCAAGAGCCGCTGACTGTCATGAGCAATGGGTGCTCTCAAATATTGTGGCCTAAAAACTTCAACAATCGCCTTTGCAAATTGCTTCACACACTTGAAGAAAGTGATCTCCCATTGCCAAATGATCACCAACCAAATCGGCAGGAATACCATATGCCATCATGGGCAATGTGGAAGTCACCTTCTGGTAGTGTTGTGACCAAGATCTCCGGTACAATTCCTTCTCTGTTGGAAGAATCGATCATGTTCCTTCACACAGTTGGCAATATGGAGGAATAAATCTCTGTTATCTCTGTAAGTGTGTTTTGTTATCCAGTGGCGGAGCTTGCCAAAGTTGTTTGGGGGGAGGGGGCAAGTACAATATATGAGTCAGTGTGGGGGCCAAGAACACAAAAATTCACAATCTAAACTCTCCCTCAAAAATATTTGTGCATGCATGATTGCTTGTATCTACGTTGGTATTTTTTTGAAGAGGAGAGGATGATGCAACACAACAATGATAAGTATTTCCCTTAGTTATGAAACCAAGGTTATCAATCCAGTAGCAGAACCAAGCCACACTATATAAACAGTACCTGTACACAAATAACAAATACTTGCAACCCAACATGTTAGAGGGGTTGTCAACCTATCCTCGGTATTTAGATAGATTAAATTGTATGTGATTGGATAAATAGATCTAGCAAAAACACGAAATAAAATAAATATAGAAAAAGTGCAGCAAGGTATTTTTGATTTTTTTGGAATAATAGACCTGAAAACAATATGATAGAAAATAGACCCGGGGGCCGTAGATTTCACTAGTGGCTTTTCTCGAGAAAAGAGCATACGGTGGATAAACAGATTATTGTTGGGCAGTTGATAGAAAAGCAAATAATTATGACGATATCCAAGGCGGAATTGCCTCACATACAATGAAAATTGGTCCGATTTGGTACGATAGTGCAATCCACCATGAACCCACCTTGAGCCAGCGTTGATCAACGGTGGCCTTGCTACTTCGTACAGAAATCATACAAATACTGTCGTACGTGTAGCAACGCTCTATCCAAGGCAATGATCATGTATACAGGCATCACATCCAAGATTAATAGACCGAAACGATTCTGCATCTACTACTTACTCCACACATCGACCGCCATCCAACATGCATCTAGTGTATTAAGTTCGTGGAGAAACGGAGTAATGCAATAAGAACGATGAAATGATGTAGACAAGATCTATTCATGTAGGAATAGACCACATCTTTTTATCCTTAATGGCAACGATACGTGCGTGTCACTTCTCCTTCTGTCACTGAGATTGAGCACCGCAAGATCGAACCCATCACAAAGCACCTCTTTCCATTGCAAGAAAAATCAATAGTTGGCCAAACCAAACCAAAGTTTCAAAGAAGAAATACGAGGCTATAATAATCATGCATATAAGAGATCAAAGAAGACTCAAATAATATTCATAGATAGATCTGATCATAAACTCACAATTTATGGGATCCCAACAAACACACCATAAAAAGTCATTACATCAAATAGATCTTCAAAAACATCGAGGAGAGCATTGTATTGAGAATCAAAAAGAGAGAAGAAGCCATCTAGCTACTGCCTACGGACCCGTAGTCTGGAATTGGATCTCGTGGTCCTGGAACTTGCGGCGGCTGGAATTATGTTTCATGGACTACCCTAGGATTTCTGTTATATTTGGGTATTTATAGAGCTGAGAGGCGGTGGAAAGGACTCCCGTGGGCCCCACTACCCACCAGGGCGCGCTAGGGCCTCTGGCGCACCCTGGTGCCTTGTGGGCCACACAAGCCTCTGAAGGAAATATGCCCTAGAGGCAATAATAAAGTTGTTATTTATATTTCCTTATATCATATAAATGTTTATTATTCATGCTAGAATTGTATTAACCGGAAACTTATTACATGTGTGAATACATAGACAAATAGAGTGTCACTAGTTTGCCTCTACTTGACTAGCTCGTTAAATCAATGATGGTTATGTTTCCTAACCATAGACATGAGTTGTCATTTGATTAATGGGATCACATCATTAGAGAATGATGTGATTGACTTGACCCATCCGTTAGCTTAGCACGATGATCGTTTAGTTTGTTGTTATTGCTTTCTCCATAACTATACATGTTCCTATGACTATGAGATCATGCAACTCCCGAATACTAGAGGAACACTTTGTGTGCTACCAAACGTCACAACGTAACTGTGTGATTATAAAGGTGCTCTACAGGTGTCTCCGATGGTGTTTGTTGAGTTGGCATGGATCAAGATTAGGATTTGTCACTCCGATTGTCGGAGAGGTATCTCTGGGCCCTCTCGGTAATGTACATCACTATAAGCCTTGCAAGCAATGTAACTAATGAGTTAGTTACGGGATGTAGCATTACGGAACGAGTAAAGAGACTTGCCGGTAACGAGATTGAACTAGGTATTGAGATACCGACGATCGAATCTCGGGCAAGTAACATACCGATGACAAAGGGAACAACGTATACCGTTATGCGGTTTGACCGATAAAGATCTTCGTAGAATATGTAGGAACCAATATGAGCATCCAGGTTCCGCTATTGGTTATTGAACGGAGACAAGTCTCGGTCATGTCCACATAGTTCTCAAACCGGTAGGGTCCGCACGCTTAACGTTCGGTGACGATCGATATTACGAGTTTATGTGTTTTGATGCACTGAAGGTAGTTCGGAGTCCCGGATTTGATCACGGACATGACAATGAGTCTCGAAATGGTCTAGATGTAAATATCGATATATTGGAAGCCTATGTTTGGACATCGGAATGGTCCCGGGTGAAAACAGGAGTATACCGGAGCACCGTGAGGTTATCGGAACCCCCCGGGAGGTATATGGGCTTATTGGGCCTTAGTGGAAGAGATGGGAAAGAAGCAAAGGAGGGGGCGCCCCCCAAGCCCAATCCAAATTGGGAGGGGGGCCGGCCCCACCTTTCTTGTTGGGGAACGTAGTAATTTCAAAAAATTTCCTACACACACACATGATCATGGTGATGCATAGCAACGAGAGGGGAGAGTGTTGTCCACGTACCCTCGTAGACCGAAAGCGGAAGCGTTAGCACAACGCGGTTGATGTAGTCGTACGTCTTCACGATCCGACCGATCAAGCACCGAACGCACGGCACCTCCGAGTTCTACACACGTTCAACTCGATCACGTCCCTCGAACTCCGATCCAGCCGAGCTTTGAGGGAGAGTTCCGTCAGCACGACGGCGTGGTGACGATGATGATGTTCTACCGACGGAGGGATTCGCCTAAGCACCACTACGATATGACCGAGGTGGATTATGGTGGAGGGGGGCACCGCACACGGCTAAAAGATCTAAGAGATCAATTGTTGTGTCTATGGGGTGCCCCCCTCCGTATATAAAGGGGGAGGAGGAGGGGGCCGGCCAAGAGGAGGAGGCGCACCCAAGGGGGGGGGCAATCCTACTCCAAGTAGGTTTTGCCCCCCTTTCCTATTCCAAGTAGGAGAAGGGGGAAGGAGGAGGTGGAGAGAAGGAAGGAGAAGGGGGGCCGCCGCCCCTCCCCTTTCCCAATTCGGATTGGGGCAAGGGGGGCCGCGCGCCACCTCTTGCCGCCTCTCCTCTTCCACCACTTTGGGCCCATGAGGCCCAATAACCCCCTGGTACTCCGGTATATATCCGATAACCCCCAGAACTATTCCGGTGTCTAAATATAGTCGTCCAATATATCAATCTTCATGTCTCGACCATTTCGAGACTCATCGTCATGTCCGTGATCACATACGGGACTCTGAACTACCTTCCATACATCAAACCACATAAACTCATAATATAACCATCATCGAACTTTAAGCGTGCGGACCCTACGGGTTCGAGAACTATGTAGAGATGACCGAGACACGTCTCCGGTCAATAACCAATAGCGGAACCTGGATGCTCATATTGGCTCCTACATATTCTACGAAGATCTTTATCGGTCAAACCGCATAACAACATACATTGTTCCCTTTTTCTTCGGCATGTTACTTGCCCGAGATTCGATCGTCGGTATCTCAATACCTAGTTCAATCTCATTACCGGCAAGTCTCTTTACTCATTCCGTAATACATCATCCCGCAACTAACTCATTAGTTACAATGCTTGCAAGGCTTAAGTGATGTGTATTACCGAGTGGGCCCAGAGATACCTCTCCGACAATCGGAGTGACAAATCCTAATCTTGAAATACGCCAACCCAACAAGTACCTTTGGAGACACATGTAGAGCACCTTTTTAATCACCCAGTTACGTTGTGAGGTTTGGTAGCACAAAAAGTGTTCCTCCGGTAAACGGGAGTTGCACAATCTCATAGTCACAGGAACATGTATAAGTCATGAAGAAAGCAATAGCAACAAACTAAACGATCAAGTGCTAAGCTAACAGAATGGGTCAGGTTAATCACATCATTCTCCTAATGATGTGACCCCGTTAATCAAATGATATCTTTGTCTATGGTTAGGAAACATAACCATCTTTGATTCAACGAGCTAATCAGGTAGAGGCATACTAGTGACACTCTGTTTTGTCTATGTATTCACACATGTATCATGTTTCCGGTTAATACAATTCTAGCATGAATAATAAACATTTATCATGATATAAGGAAATAAATAATAACTTCATTATTGCCTCTAGGCCATATTTCCTTCAGTCTCCCACTTGCACTAGAGTCAATAATCAAGATTACACAGTAATGATTCTAACACCCATGGAGCCTTGGTGCTGATCATGTTTTGCTCGTGGAAAAGGCTTAGTCAACGGGTCTGCAACATTCAGATCCGTATGTATCTTGCAAATATCTATGTCTCCCACCTGGACTTGATCCCGGATGGAGTTGAAGCGTCTCTTGATGTGTTTGGTTCTCTTGTGAAATCTGGATTCCTTTGCTAAAGCAATTGCACCAGTATTGTCACAAAAGATTTTCGTTGGACCCGATGCACTAGGTATGACACCTAGATCGGATATGAACTCCTTCACCCAGACTCCTTCATTTTCTGCTTTCGAAGTAGCTATGTACTCCGCTTCACATGTAGATCCCGCTACGACGCTTTGTTTAGAATTGCACCAACTGACAGCTCCACCGTTTAATAAAAACATGTATCCGGTTTGCGATTTAGAATCGTCCGGATTAGTGTCAAAGCTTGCATTGACGTAACCTTTTACGATGAGCTCTTTGTCACCTCCATAAATGAGAAACATATCCTTCGTCCTTTTCAGGTATTTCAGGATGTTCTTGACCGCTGTCCATTGATCCACTCCTGGATTACTTTGGTACCTCCCTGCTAAACTAATAACAAGGCACACATCAGGTCTGGTACACAACATTGCATACATGATAGAGCCTATGGCTGAAGCATAGGGAACATCTTTCATTTTCTATCTATCTTCTGCAGTGGTCGGGCATTGAGTCTGACTCAACTTCACACCTTGTAATACAGGCAAGAACCCTTTCTTTGCCTGATCCATTTTGAACTTCTTCAAAACTTTATCAAGGTATGTACTTTGTGAAAGTCCAATTAAGCGTCTCGATCTATCTCTATAGATCTTGATGCCCAATATATAAGCAGCTTCACCGAGGTCTTTCATTGAAAAACTCTTATTCAAATATCCTTTTATGCTATCCAGAAATTCTATATCATTTCCAATCAACAATATGTCATCCACATATAATGTCAGAAATGCTACAGAGCTCCCACTCACTTTCTTGTAAATACAAGCTTCTCCAAAAGTCTGTATAAAACCATATGCTTTGATCACACTATCAAAACGTTTATTCCAACTCTGAGAGGCTTGCACCAGTCCATAAATGGATCGCTGGAGCTTGCACACTTTGTTAGCTCCCTTTGGATCGACAAAACCTTCCGGTTGCATCATATACAACTCTTCTTCCAGAAATCCATTCAGGAATGCAGTTTTGACATCCATTTGCCAAATTTCATAATCATAAAATGCAGCAATTGCTAACATGATTCAGACAGACTTAAGCATCGCCACGGGTGAGAAAGTCTCATCATAGTAAATCCCTTGAACTTGTCGAAAACCTTTTGCAACAAGTCGAGCTTTATAGATAGTAACATTACCGTCAGCGTCAGTCTTCTTCTTGAAGATCCATTTATTTTCAATGGCTTGCCGATCAACGGGCAAGTCAACCAAAGTCCAAACTTTGTTCTCATACATGGATTCCATCTCAGATTTCATGGCCTCAAGCCATTTTGCGGAATCTGGGCTCACCATCGCTTCTTCATAGTTCGTAGGTTCGTCATGATCTACCAACATAACCTCCAGAACAGGATTACCGTACCACTCTGGTGTGGATCTCACTCTGGTTGACCTACGAGGTTTAGTAACAACTTGATCTGAAGTTTCATGATCATCATCATTAACTTCCTCACTAATTGGTGTAGGTGTCATAGGAACTGGTTTCTGTGATGAACTACTTTCCAATAAGGGAGCAGGTACAGTTACCTCATCAAGTTCTACTTTCCTCCCACTCACTTCTTTCGAGAGAAACTCCTTTTCTAGAAAGGATACAAATTTAGCAATAAACGTTTTGCCTTCAGATCTGTGATAGAAGGTGTACCCAACAGTTTCCTTTGGGTATCCTATGAAGACACATTTCTCCGATTTGGGTTCGAGCTTATTAGGTTGAAGTTTTTTCACATAAGCATAGCAACCCCAAACTTTAAGAAACGACAACTTTGGTTTCTTGCCAAACCATAGTTCATAAGGCGTCATCTCAACGGATTTCGATGGTGCCCTATTTAATGTGAATGCATCCGTCTCTAAAGCATAACCCCAAAATGATAGCGGTAAATCAGTAAGAGACATCATAGATCGCACCATATCTAGTAAAGTACGATTACGACGTTCGGACACACCATTACGCTGTGGTGTTCCGGGTGGCGTGAGTTGCAAAACTATTCCGCATTGTTTCAAATGAAGACCAAACTCGTAACTCAAATATTCTCCTCCACGATCAGATCGTAGAAATTTTATTTTCTTATTATGATGATTTTCAACTTCACTCTGAAATTCTTTGAACTTTTCAAATGTTTCAGATTTATGTTTCATTAAGTAGATATACCCATATCTGCTTAAATCATCTGTGAAGGTGAGAAAATAACGATACCCGCCGCGAGCCTCAACATTCATCGGACCACATACATCTGTATGTATGATTTCCAACAAATCTGTTGCTCGCTCCATAGTTTCGGAGAACGGCGTTTTAGTCATCTTGCCCATGAGGCACGGTTCGCAAGTACCAAGTGATTCATAATCAAGTGGTTCCAAAAGTCCATCATTATGGAGTTTCTTCATGCGCTTTACACCAATATGACCTAAACGGCAGTGCCACAAATAAGTTGCACTAACATTATCAACTCTGCATCTTTTGGCTTCAATATTATGAATATGTGTATCATTACTATCGAGATTCAATAAGAATAGACCACTCTTCAAGGGTGCATGACCATAAAAGATATTACTCATATAAATAGAACAACCATTATTCTCTGATTTAAATGGATAACCGTCTCGCATCAAACAAGATCCAGATATAATGTTCATGCTTAACGCTGGCACCAAACAACAATTATTTAGGTCTAAAACTAATCCCGAAGGTAGATGTAGAGGTAGCGTGCCAACTGCGATCACATCGACTTTGGAACCATTTCGCACGCGCATCGTCACCTCGTCCTTAGCCAATCTTCGCTTAATCTGTAGTCCCTGTTTCGAGTTGCAAATATTAGCAACAGAACCAGTATCAAATACCCAGGTGCTACTGCGAGCATTAGTAAGGTACACACCAATAACATGTATATCACATATACCTTTGTTCACCTTGCCATTATTCTTATCCGCCAAATACTTGGGGCAGTTCCGCTTCCAATGACCAGTTTGTTTGCAGTAGAAGCACTCAGTTTCAGGCTTAGGACTAGACTTGGGTTTCTTCTCTTGAGCAGCAACTTGTTTGCCGTTCTTCTTGAAGTTCCCCTTCTTCTTCCCTTTACCCTTTTTCTTGTAACTAGCGGTCTTGTTGACCATCAACACTTGATGCTCCTTTTTGATTTCTACCTCCGCAGCCTTTAGCATTGCGAAGAGCTCGGGAATTGTCTTATCCATCCCTTGCATACTATAATTCATCATGAAGCTTTTGTAGCTTGGTGGCAGTGATTGAAGAACTCTGTCAATGACACTATCAACAAGAAGATTAACTCCCAGTTGAGTCAAGTGATTATGATACCCAGACATTTTGAGTATATGTTCACTGACAGAACTATTCTCCTCCATCTTGCAGCTATAGAACTTATTGGAGACTTCATATCTCTCAATCCGGGCATTTGCTTGAAATATTAACTTCAACTCCTGGAACATCTCATATGCTCCATGACGTTCAAAACGTCGTTGAAGTCCCGGTTCTAAGCCGTAAAGCATGGCACACCGAACTATCGAGTAGTCATCAGCTTTGCTCTGCCAGGTGTTCATAACATCTGGTGTTGCTCCTGCAGAAGGTTTGGCACTTAGCGGTGCTTCTAGGATGTAATTCTTCTGTGCAGCAATGAGGATAATCCTCAAGTTACGAACCCAGTCCGTGTAATTGCTACCATCATCTTTCAACTTTGCTTTCTCAAGGAACGCATTAAAATTCAACGGAACAACAACACGAGCCGTCTATCTACAAACAACATAGACTAGCAAAAACTATCAGGTACTAAGTTCATGATAAATTTAAGTTCAATTAATCATATTACTTAAGAACTCCCACTTAGATAGACATCCCTCTAATCCTCTAAGTGATCAGTGATCCAAATCAACTAAACCATGTCCGATCATCACGTGAGATGGAGTAGTTTCAATGGTGAACATCACTATGTTGATCATATCTACTAGATGATTCACGCTCGACCTTTCGGTCTCTGTGTTCCGAGGCCATATCTGCATATGCTAGGCTCGTCAAGTTTAACCTGAGTATTCCGCGTGTGCAACTGTTTTGCACCCGTTGTATTTGAACATAGAGCCTATCACACCCGATCATCACGTGGTGTCTCAGCACGAAGAACTTTCGCAACAGTGCATACTTAGGGAGAACACTTATACCTTGATAATTTAGTGAGAGATCATCTTATAATGCTACCGTCAATCAAAGCAAGATAAGATGCATAAAAGATAAACGTCACATGCAATCAATATAAGTGATATGATATGGCCATCATCATCTTGTGCTTGCGATCTTCATCTCAGAAGCACCGTCATGATCACCATTGTCACCGGTGCGACACCTTGATCTCCATCGTAGTATCGTTGTCGTCTCGCCAACTTATGCTTCTACGACTATCGCTACCGCTTAGTGATAAAGTAAAGCATTACAGGGCGATTGCATTGCATACAATAAAGCGACAACCATATGGCTCCCGCGAGTTACCGATAACTCGGTTACAAAACATGATCATCTCATACAATAAAATATAGCATCATGCCTTGACCATATCACATCACAACATGCCCTGCAAAAACAAGTTAGACGTCCTCTACTTTGTTGTTGCAAGTTTTACGTGGCTGCTACGGGCTTAGCAAGAACTGTTCTTACCTACGCATCAAAACCACAACGATAGTTCATCAAGTTAGTGCTGTTTTAACCTTCTCAAGGACCGGGCGTAGCCACACTCGGTTCAACTAAAGTTGGAGAAACTGACACCCGCCAGCCACCTGTGTGCAAAGCACGTCGGTAGAACCAGTCTCGCGTAAGTGTACGCGTAATGTCGGTCCGAGCCGCTTCATCCAACAATACCGCCGAACCAAAGTATGACATGCTGGTAAGTAGTATGACTTGTATAGCCCATAAATCACTTATTTTCTACTCATGCATATAACATCAACGCATAAAACCTGGCTCTAATACCACTGTTGGGGAACGTAGTAATTTCAAAAAATTTCCTACGCATACACAGGATCATGGTGATGCATAACAATGAGAGGGGAGAGTGTTGTCCACGTACCCTCATAGACCGAAAGCGGAAGCGTTAGCACAACACGGTTGATGTAGTCGTACGTCTTCACGATCCGACCGATCAAGCACCGAACGCACGGCACCTCCGAGTTCTACACACGTTCAACTCGATCACATCCCTCAAACTCCGATCCAGCCGAGCTTTGAGGGAGAGTTCCGTCAGCGTGACGACGTGGTGATGATGATGATGTTCTACCGACGTAGGGCTTCACCTAAGCACCGCTACGATATGACCGAGGTGGATTATGGTGGAGGGGGGCACCGCACACGGCTAAAAGATCTAAGAGATCAATTGTTGTGTCTATGGGGTGCCCCCTCCTCCGTATATAAAGGGGGGGAGGAGGAGGGGGCCGGCCAAGAGGAGGAGGCGCGCCCAAGGGGGGGCAATCCTACTCCAAGTAGGTTTTGCCCCCCTTTCCTATTCCAGCTAGGAGAAGGGGGAAGGAGGAGGTGGAGAGAAGGAAGGAGAAGGGGGCCCGCCGCCCCCTTCCCTTTCCCAATTCGGATTGGGGCAAGGGGGGCCACGCACCACCTCCTGCTGCCTCTCCTCTTCCACCCCTTTGGGCCCATGGGGCCCAATAACCCCCCCCCCCGGGGGGGGGTCCGGTAACCCCCCGGTACTCCGGTATATATTCGATAACCCCTGGAACTATTCGGTGTCCGAATATAGTCGTCCAATATATCAATCTTCATGTCTTGACCATTTCGAGACTCCTCGTCATGTCCGTGATCACATCCGGGACTCCAAACTACCTTCGGTACATCAAAACAGACAAACTCATAATATAACCATCATCGAACTTTAAGCGTGCGGACCCTACGGGTTCGAGAACTATGTAGACATGACCGAGACATGTCTCCGGTCAATAACCAATAGTAGAACCTGTATGCTCATATTGGCTCCTACATATTCTACGAAGATCTTTATCGGTCAAACCGCATAACAACATATGTTGTTCCATTTGTCTTCGGTATGTTACTTGCCCGAGATTCGATCGTCGGTATCTCAATACCTAGTTCAATCTCATTACCGGCAAGTCTCTACTCGTTCCGTAATACATCATCCCGCAACTAACTCATTAGTTAGAATGCTTGCAAGGCTTAAGTGATGTGTATTACCGAGTGGGCCCAGAGATACCTCCCCGACAATCGGAGTGACAAATCCTAATCTTGAAATACGCCAACCCAACAAGTACCTTTGGAGACACCTGTAGAGCACCTTTATAATCATCCAGTTACGTTGTGAGGTTTGGTAGCACACAAAGTGTTCCTCCGGTAAATGGGAGTTGCATAATCTCATAGTCACAGGAACATGTATAAGTCATGAAGAAAGCAATAGAACAAACTAAACGATCAAGTGCTAAGCTAACGGAATGGGTCAGGTAAATCACATCATTCTCCTAATGATGTGATCCTGTTAATCAAATGACAACTCTTTGTCTATGGTTAGGAAACATAACCATCTTTGATTCAACGAGTTAGTCAGGTAGAGGCATACTAGTGACACTCTATTTTGTCTATGTATTCACACATGTATTATGTTTCCGGTTAATACAATTCTAGCATGAATAATAAACATTTATCATGATATAAGGAAATAAATAATAACTTTATTATTGCCTCTAGGGCATATTTCCTTCATTTCCTTCCTTCTTCCCTCTCCTTGCTTCTCTCCTAGAACCAACAAAGGGAAGGGGGGAATCCTACTCCTGGTGGGAGTAGGACTCCTTGGGGCGCACCTAGAGAGGCCGCCCCCTCCCCCTCCTCCACGCCTTTATATACGGGGGAGGGGGCACCCCATAGACACACAAGTTGATCATTGATCTTTAGCCATGTGCGGTGCCCCCTCCACCATAATCCACCTCGGTAATATCGTAGTGGTGCTTAGGCGAAGCCCTGTTCCGGTAGCAACATCATCACCGTCATCATGCCATCGTGTTGACGAAGCTCTCCCTCGAAGCTCTACTGGATCGTGAGTTCGCTGGACGTCACCGAGCCGAACGTGTGCAGATCGCGGAGGTGCCGTATCTTCGGTACTAGATCGGTCGATCGTGAAGATGTACGACTACATCAACCACGTTGTCATAATGCTTCCTCTTACGGTCTACGAGGGTACGTAGACGATACTCTCCCCTCTCGTTGCTATGCATCACTATGATCTTGCGTGTGCGTAGGATTTTTTTTTTGAAATTACTGCGTTCCCCAGCTGTGGCATCCGAGCCAGGTTTATTTGTAGATGTTATATGCACGAGTAGAACACAAAGGAGTTGTGGGCGTGGGTATATACCATATTGCTTGCCGTCACTAGTTGATTCTTGATTCAGCGGCATTTTTGGATGAAGCGGCCCAGACCGACATTACGCGTACTCTTACGCGAGACTGGTTCTACCGACGTGCTTCTCACACAGGTGGCTAGTGGGTGTCTGTTTCTCTAGCTTTAGTTGAATTGGATTCAATGAACAGGGTTCTTTCTAAAGATCAAAAAGCAATCACTATACCGCGTTGTGGTTTTTGATGCGTAGGTAAGAACGGTTCTTGCTCAGCCCAAAGCAGCCACGTAAAACTTGCAACAACAAAGTAGAGGACGTCTAACTTGTTTTTGCAGGGCATGTTGTGATGTGATATGGTCAAGACATGATGCTAAATTTTATTGTATGAGATGATCATGTTTTGTAGCACAGTTATCTGCAACTGGCAGGAGCCATATGGTTGTCGCTTTATTGTATGAAATGCAATCGCCATGTAATTGCTTTACTTTATCACTAAGCGGTAGAGATAGTCGTAGAAGCAATAGTTGGCGAGACGACAACGATGCTTTGATGGAGATCAAGGTGTCAAGCCTGTGACGATGGTGATCATGACAGTGCTTTGGAGATGGAGATCAAAGGAGCAAGATGATGATGGCCATATCATATCACTTATATTGATTGCATGTGATGTTTATCCTTTATGCATCTTATTTTGCTTAGTTTGGCGGTAGCATTATAAGATGATCTCTCACTAAATTTCAAGGTATAAGTGTTCTCCCTGAGTATGCACCGTTGCTACAGTTCATCATGCCGAGACACCACGTGATGATCGGGTGTGATAAGCTCTACGTTCACATACAACGAGTGCAAGCCAGTTTTGCACACGCGGAATACTTGGGTTAAACTTGACGAACCTAGCATATGCAGATATGGCCTCGGAACACTAGAGACCGAAAGGTCGAGCGTGAATCATATAGTAGATATGATCAACATAGTGATGTTCACCATTGAAAACTACTCCATCTCACGTGATGATCGGACATGGTTTAGTTGATATGGATTATGTGATCACTTAGATGATTAGAGAGATGTCTATCTAAGTGGGAGTTCTTAAGTAATTTGATTAATTGAACTTTAATTTATCATGAACTTAGTACCTGATAGTATTTTGCATGTATATGTTGTTGTAGATAGATGGCCCATGCTGTTGTTCCGTTGAATTTTAATGTGTTCCTAGAGAAAGCTAAGTTGAAAGATGATGGTAGCAACTACACAGATGCTACCTCTTGAGCACTGCGTTGGTTTTCCCCGAAGAGGAAGGGATGATGCAGCAAATTAGCGTAAGTATTTCCCTCAGTTTTTGAGAACTAAGGTATCAATCCAGTAGGAGGCTACGCGCGAGTCCCTCGTACCTGCACAAAACAAATAAATCCTCGCAACCAATGCGAATAGGGGTTGTCAATCCCTACACGGCCACTTACGAGAGTGAGATCTGATAGATATGATAAGATAATATTTTTAGTATTTTTGTGATAAAGATGCAAAGTAAAACAAAGGCAAAGTAAAAAGCAAAGGAAATAACTAAGTAGTAGGAGATTAATATGATAAAGATATACCCGGGGGCCATAGGTTTCACTAGTGGCTTCTCTCGAGAGCATAAGTATTCTACGGTGGGTGAACAAATTACTGTTGAGCAATTGATAGAATTGAGCATAGTTATGAGAATATCTAGGTATGATCATGTATATAGGCATCACATTCGAGACAAGTAGACCGACTCCTGCCTACATCTACTACTATTACTCCACTCATCGACCGCTATCCAGCATGCATCTAGAGTATTAAGTTAAAAACAGAGTAACACCTTAAGCAAGATGACATGATGTAGAAGGATAAACTCATGCAATATGATGAAAACCCCATCTTGTTATCCTCGATGGCAACAATACAATATGTGCCTTGCTGCCCCTACTGTCACTGGGAAAGGACACCGCAAGATTGAACCCAAAGCTAAGCACTTCTCCCATTGCAAGAAAGATCAATCTAGTAGGCCAAAACAAACTGATAATTCGAAGAGACTTGCAAAGATAACCAATCATACATAAAAGAATTCAGAGAAGATTCAAATATTGTTCATAGATAGACTTGATCATAAACCCACAATTCATCGGTCTCAACAAACACACCGCAAAAAGAAGATTACATCGAATAGTTCTCCACAAGAGAGGGGGAGAACATTGTACTAAGATCCAAAAAGAGAGAAGAAGCCATCTAGCTAATAACTATGGACCCGTAGGTCTGAGGTAAACTACTCACACTTCATCGGAGGGGCTATGGTGTTGATGTAGAATCCCTCCGTGATCGATGCCCCCTCCGGCGGAGCACCGGAACAGGCCCCAAGATGGGATCTCGCGGATACAGAAAGTTGCGGCGTTGGAATTAGGTTTTTGGCTCCGTATCTGATCGTTTGGGGGTACGTAGGTATATATAGGAGGAAGGAGTACGTCGGTGGAGCAACAGGGGGCCCACGAGGGTGGAGGGCGCGCCGGGGGGGGGGGATAGGCGCGTGATACGTCTCTGTCTTATCTATAATTTTTGATTGTTCCATGCCAATATTATTCAACTTTCATATACTTTTTGGCAACTTTTTATATTATTTTTGGGACTAACATATTGATCCAGTGCCCAGTGCCAGTTCCTGTCTGTTGCATGTTTTGGTTTCGCAGAATATCCATATCAAACGGAGTCCAAACGGGATAAAAACGGACGGAGCTTATTTTTGGAAAATATGGAAAATTTGGAAGGAAAATCAGCGCGAACCAGTGCCTGAGGTGGTCACGAGGCAGGGGGGCGCGCCCCTACCCTCATGAGCCCACCGTAAGGCGGTTGACGCTCTTCTTTTGTCGCAAGAAAGCTAATATTCGGAAAAAAATCACGACGAAGGTTTCAGGCCAATCGGAGTTACGGATCTCCATATATATACGAAATGGTGAAACAGAGCCAGAAGAGAACGCAGAACCAGAGAGAAACAGAGAGATAGATCCAATCTCGGAGGGGCTCTCGCCCCTCCCATGCCATGGAGGCCAAGGACCAGAGGGGAAACCCTTCTCCCATCTAGGGAGGAGGTCAAGGAAGAAGAGGAAGAAGGAGGTCAAGGAAGAAGAGGAAGAAGGGGGGCCCTCTCGCCGCCGTGGCCATCATCATCATCACCGCGATCTTCACCAACACCTCTGCCATCTCCACCAACATCTCCATCACCTTCCCCCCTCTATCTACAACGGTCCACTCTCCCGCAACCCGCTATACCCTCTACTTGAACATGGTGCTTTATGCTTCATATTATTATCCAATGATGTGTTGCCATCCTATGATGTCTGAGTAGATTTTCGTTGTCCTATCGGTGGTTGATGAATTGCTATGATTGATTTAATTTTCTTGTGGTTATGTTGCTGTCCTTTGGTGCCCATCATATGAGTGCGCGCATGGATCACTCCATAGGGTTAGTTGTATGTTGATAGGACTATGTATTGGAGGGCAAGAGTGAAATAAGCTTCAACCTAGCATAGAAATTGATGCATACGGGATTGAAGGGGGACCAATATATCTTAATGCTATGGTTGGGTTTTACCTTAATGAACATTAGTAGTTGCGGATGCTTGCTAATAGTTCCAATCATAAGTGCATAGAATTCCAAGTAAGGGATGACATTCTAGCAGTGGCCTCTCCCACATAATACTTGCTATCGGTCTAGTAAAGTAGTCAATTGCTTAGGGGCAATTTCGCAAATCCTACCACCACTTTTCCACACTCGCTATATTTACTTTATTGTTTCTTTACCTTAACAGCCCCTAGTTTTATTTTCGTGCTCTTTACTTTCTTGCAAGCCTTTCCAAAAACACCTACACAGTACTTCTAGTTTCATACTTGTTCTAGGTAAAGCGAACGTCAAGCATGCGTAGAGTTGTATCAGTGGTCGATAGAACTTAAGGGAATAGTTGTTCTACCTTTAGCTCCTCGTTGGGTTCGACACTTTTACTTATCGAAAACTGTTGCGATCCCCTATACTTGTGGGTTATCAAGACCTTTTTGTGGCGCCGTTGCTGGGGAGCAATAGCGTGGGGTGAATATTCTCGTGTGTGCTTGTTTGCTTTATCACTAAGTAATTTTTATTTCCTTTTCTTAGTTGTTTTCTACCTTTAGTTATGGGTAGGAAACGCAAAATACCAAAAAAAATAGTTGTACCTACTGAACCAATGGTTGAAGAACCACTCAAAATCTATCACACTGCTGAAGCTTTTTACTTGGATCATCTTCGATCCCTTTGTGCTCGTGCTGAAACCCCAACTAGCTTAGTTGAGGGTAAATCTTTAGATGAGCATGCTTGTTATGTGCGACACCGTATATCTGAAAAAGGAAAACTATTATGGGGTCAAATTCAACGTTTGCAATGCTATGCTTGGAATTTATGTGAAATATATGATTTTACTTGTTGTTCTGAAAACCTTAAGAAACACCTTCCCTATCAATGTGAGTTTAGTAATAATGGAATCGTATCTTCGTATGCTAAGGGTGTTTATAATTACTATGATGTTCAACAAATTGAAGAATTTGTTGCTTTTAAGGGTGCTTCTGAAATTGCTTCTTTGATTGAAAAGTATGATGCTACTTTTCACAAATCTGAAAATTTTGCCATACTTGAATATTGTTATAAGAATTATGCTTCTAACGCTTATGTTAAACTATATATTGAGGACTACTCCGCTGTCCAAGAAGAGACTAATATTTTGTAGGAGTCCATGGAAGAAGAAATTGATGACACTGTGAGCTCATTGGATGAAAAAGATGAGGAGGAGAGGGAAGAACAAAAGGAGGAAGAGCGGATTGATCACCCGTGCCCACCTTCTAATGAGAGTAACTCTTCAACTCATACATTGTTTAATTCCCCTTCGTGCTTACCGAAGGATGATTGCTATGATGACTGTTATGATCCCTTTGATTCTTTTGAAATATCCCTTTTTGATGATGCTTGCTATGCTTATGGCCAAGATGCCAATATGAATTATGCTTATGGAGATGAACTTGCTATAGTTCCTTATGTTAAACATGAAATTGTTGCTATTGCACCCATGCATGATAGTCCTATTATCTTTTTGAATTCTCCCGATTATACTATATCGGAGAAGTTTGCACTTATTAAGGATTATATTGATGGGTTGCCTTTTACCGTTGCACATGATGATTTCGATAAATATAATATGCATGTGCTTGCTGCTCCTACTTGAAATTATTATGAGAGAGGAACTATATCTCCACCTCTCTATGTTTCCAACATGATAAAATTGCAAGAAACTGTTTATACTATGCATTGGCCTTTACTAGGTGTGCATGAATTGTTCTTTTATGACATGCCGATGCATAGGAAGAGAGTTAGACTTCTTCATTGCTTGATATATGTTGCTTTGTGCTCACTACTAAATTACAAATCATTGTTAATTAAAATTGGCTTTGATATACCTTGGGATCCGGGTGGATTCATTACTTGAGCACTATATGCCTACCTTAATGGCTTTAAAGAAAGCGCTGCCAAGGAGACAACCCGGAAGTTTTAGAGAGTCATTTATTTCTGTTGAGTGCTTTCATATAGTTAAAAAAAAACAAAAATAAAGAGGGGAACCCAAAACTTTTTCAAAAAGAAAAGTGAAAGTGAGAAAGACAAGCATTGTTGAAGTGGGAGAGCTCCTTGAACTTTGTTCATGCTCACGGCAACTTTGTGAATCTTGATTATAGAAAATTTTCAATAAAAATAATTATCCCCTTGTACAATTTCATTGTATTATAAAAATAATGTGCCAAGGTTTGCCTTTAGGATGTTTACATTTGCTTGATGGTTTGTACGGTGCAGGACAGAAACTTTGGCTGTAGTGCGCGATTTTACATTTTTAGATGGAACGTCAAATAGTTCTGATTCTTTTTGAACTGTCTTCCTATAATTTTTTTTATTTTTCCTAATTTTGGTAGAATTTTTCAAGTATCAGAAGTATGGTGAATGTTCAGATTGCTACAGACTGTTCTGTTTTAGACAGATTCTGTTTTTGATGCATAGTTTGCTTGTTTTGATGAAACTATCAATTTATATTAGTGGATTAAGCCATGAAAAAGTTATATTACAGTAGACACAATGCAAAAACAAAATATGAATTGGTTTTCAATAGTACTTAGAGTAGTGATTTGCTTTATTATACTAACGGATCTTACCGAGTTTTCTGTTGAAGTTTTGTGTGGATGAAGTGTTCGATGATTGAGAAGGTTTCGATGTGAGAAGAAGGAAGTGAAGGAAATATGCCCTAGAGGCAATAATAAAGTTATTATTTATTTCCTTATATCATGATAAATTTTTATTATTCATGCTAGAATTGTATTAACCGGAAACATAATACATGTGTGAATACATAGACAAATAGTATGTCACTAGTATGCCTCTACTTGACTAGCTCGTTGAATCAAAGATGGTTAAGTTTCCTAGCCATGGACATGAGTTGTCATTTTATTAACGGGGTCACATCATTAGAGAATGATGTGATTGACTTGACCCATTCCGTTAGCATAGCACTTGATCGTTTAGTTTGTTGCTATTGCTTTCTTCATGACTTATACATGTTCCTATGACTATGAGATTATGCAACTCCCGTTTATCGGAGGAACACTTTGTGTTCTACCAAACATCACAACGTAACTGGGTGATTATAAAGGTGCTCTACAGGTGTCTCCGAAGGTACTTGTTGGGTTGGCGTATTTCGAGATTAGGATTTGTCACTCCGATTGTCAGAGAGGTATCTCTGGGCCCACTCGGTAATGCACATCACTATAAAGCCTTGCAAGCATTGCAACTAATGAGTTAGTTGCGAGATGATGTATTACGGAACGAGTAAAGAGACTTGCCGGTAACGAGATTGAACTAGGTATTGAGATACCGACGATCGAATCTCGGGCAAGTAACATACCGATGACAAAGGGAACAACGTATGTTGTTATGCGGTTTGACCGATAAAGATCTTCGTAGAATATGTAGGAGCCAATATGAGCATCCAGGTTCCGCTATTAGTTATTGACCGGAGACGTGTCTCGGTCATGTCTACATAGTTCTCGAACCCGTAGGGTCCGCATGCTTAAAGTTCGATGACGGTTATATTATGAGTTTATTTGTTTTGATGTACCAAAGGTGTTCGGAGTCCCGGATGAGATCGGGGACATGACGAGGAGTCTCGAAATGGTCGAGACGTAAAGATCGATATATTGGACGACTATACTCGGACATCGGAATGGTTCCGAGTGATTCAGAGTATTTTTGGAGTACCGGGGAGTTACGGGAATTCGTATTGGGCCCTAATGGGCCATACGGGAAAGGAGAGGAAGGTCTCAAAGGGTGGCCGCACCCCTCCCCATGGGCTGGTCCGAATTGGACTAGGGAGGGGGCGTGCCCTCCTTCCTTCCTTCTCCTTTTCCCTTCCCTTTCCTTCCCTCCTACTCCTACTACTTGGAAGGGTTCCCTAGTTCTACTAGGAAAGGGGGAATCCTACTTCCCGGTGGGAGTAGGACTCCCCTAGGGCGTGCCATAGAGAGGGCCGGCCCCTCCCCTCCTCCACTCCTTTATATACGTGGCCAGGGGGCACCCAATGAGACACAACAATTGATCGTTTGATCTTTTAGCCGTGTGCGGTGCCCCCCTCCACCATAGTCCATCTCGATAATACTGTAGCGGTGCTTAGGCGAAGCCCTGCGTCGGTAGAACATCAACATCGTCACCACGCCGTCGTGCTGACGAAACTCTCCCTCAACACTCGGCTGGATCGGAGTTCGAGGGACATCATCGGGCTGAACGTGTGCAGAACTCGGAGGTGCCGTGCGTTCGGTACTTGATCGGTCGAATCGTGAAGACGTACGACTACATAAACCGCGTTGTGCTAACGCTTCCGCTTTCGGTCTACGAGGGTACGTGGACAACACTCTCCCCTCTTGTTGCTATGCATCACCATGATCTTGCGTGTGCGTAGGAAATTTTGGAAATTGCTACATTCCCCAACAGGAAGAGAGACAAGGGCTCAAGCTTGGGGATGCCCGAGGCACCCCAAGTAAATATTCAAGGAGACTCAAGCGTCTAAGCTTGGGGATGCTGGGGAGGCATCCCCTCTTTCTTCAACAAGTATCGATATGTTTTCGGATTCGTTTCGTTCATGCGATATGTGCAATCTTGGAGCGTCTTTTGCATTTAGTTTTCATTTTTCTTTTATGCACCATGCTGGTATGATATAGTCCTTGGTTGATTTATAGAATGCTCTTTGCACTTCACTTATATCTTTTGAGTATGGCTTTATAGAAATGCTTCATGTGCTTCACTTATATCATTTGAAGTTTGGATTGCCTGTTTCTCTTTACTTAGTAAACCGCCATTTGCAGAATGCTCTTTTGCTTCACTTATATTTGTTAGAGAGTGGGCATAACTTTTGTAGAAAGAATTAAACTCTCTTGCTTCACTTATATCTATTTAGAGAGATGACAGGAACTGGTCATTCACATGGTTAGTCATAAAATCCTACATAAACTTGTGGATCGTTGAATATGATATGTTTGATTCCTTGCAATAGTTTTGCGATATAAAGATGGTGATATTAGAGTTATGCTAGTGGGTAGTTGTGGATTGTAGAAATACTTGTGTTGAGGTTTGTGATTCCTGTAGCATGCACGTATGGTGAACCGCTATGTAAGGAAGTCGCAGCATGATTTATTTATTGATTGTCTTCCTTATGAGTGGCGGTCGGGGACGAGCGATGGTCTTTTCCTACCAATCTACCCCCCTAGGAGCATGCGCGTAGTACTTTGTTTTGATGACTAATAGATTTTTGCAATAAGTATGTGAGTTCTTTATGACTAATGTTGAGTCCATGGATTATACGCAGTCTCACCCTTCCACCATTGCTAGCCTCTTTAGTACTGTGCAACTTTCACCGGTACCATAAACCCACCATATACCTTCCTCAAAACAGCCACCATACCTACCTATCATGGAATTTCCATAGACATTCCGAGATATATTGCCATGCAACTTCCATCATCATCATATACATGACTTGAGCATTCATTCTCATATTGCTTTGCATGATCGTAAGATAGCTAGCATGATGTTTTCATGGCTTGTCCGTTTTTTGATATCATTGCTACGCTAGATCATTGCACATCCCGGTACACCGCCGGAGGCATTCATATAGAATCATATCTTTGTTCTAGTATCGAGTTGTAATATTGAGTTGTAAGTAAATAAAAGTGTGATGATCATCATTATTAGAGCATTGCCCCAGTGAGGAAAGGATGATGGAGACTATGATTCCCCCATAAGTCGGGATGAGACTCCGGACTTTACAAAAAATAAAAGAGGCCAAAGAAGCCCAAATAAAAAAAGAGGCCAAAGAAGCCCACCAAAAAAATAAAAAAAATGAGAGCAAAAGAGAGAAGGGGCAGTGCTACTATCCTTTTTCCACACTTGTGCTTCAAAGTAGCACCATGTTCTTCATATAGAGAGTCTCTTGAGTTATCACTTTCATATACTAGTGGGAATTTTCATAATAGAACTTGGCTTGTATATTCCGATGATGGGCTTCCTCAAATGCCCGAGCTCTTCATGAGCAAGTAAGTTGGATGCACACCCACTTAGTTTCAGTTAGAGCTTTCATACACTTATAGCTCTAGTGCATCCGTTGCATGGCAATCCCTACTCACTCACACCGATATCTATTGATGGGCATCTCCATAGCCCGTTGATACGCCTAGTTGATGTGAGACTATCTTCTCCTTTTTGTCTCCTCCACCATCATATCCTATTCCACCTATAGTGCTATGTCCATGGCTCACGCTCATGTATTGCGTGAAAGTTGAAAGGGTTTGAGAACGTCAAAAGTATGAAACAATTGCTTGGCTTGTCATCGGGGTTGTGCATGATTTGAATATTTTGTGTGGTGAAGATGGAGCATAGCCAGACTATATGATTTTGTAGGGATAACTTTCTTTGGCCATGTTATTTTGAAAATACATGATTGCTTTATTATTATGCTTGAAGTATTATTGTCTTAATGTCAAAGGATAGACTATTGCTTTGAATCACCCGTGTCTTAATATTCATGTCATGATTAGACATATGATCAAGATTATGCTAGGTAGCATTCCACATCAAAAACTATCTTTTTTACCATTTACCTACTCGAGGACGAGCAGGAATTAAGCTTGGGGATGCTGATACGTCTCCGTCGTATCTATAATTTTTGATTGTTCCAAGCCAATATTATTCAACTTTCATATACTTTTTGGCAACTTTTTATATTATTTTTGGGACTAACATATTGATCCAGTGCCCAGTGCCAGTTCCTGTCTGTTGCATGTTTTTGGTTTCGCAGAATATCCATATCAAACGGAGTCCAAACGGGATAAAAACGGACGGAGCTTATTTTTGGAAAATATGGAAAATTTGGAAGGAAATCAACACGAACCAGTGCCCGAGGTGGTCACGAGGCAGGGGGGCGCGCCCCTACCCTCGTGAGCCCACCGTAAGGCGGTTGATGCTCTTCTTTTGCCGCAAGAAAGCTAATATTCGGAAAAAAAATCACGGCGAAGGTTTCAGGCCAATCGGAGTTACGGATCTCCATATATATACGAAACGGTGAAACAGAGCCAGAAGAGAACGCAGAACCAGAGAGAAACAGAGTGATAGATCCAATCTCGGAGGGGCTCTCACCCCTCCCATGCCATGGAGGCCAAGGACCAGAGGGGAAACCCTTCTCCCATCTAGGGAGGAGGTCAAGGAAGAAGAGGAAGAAGCGGCCCCTCTCCCCTTCTGAAGGAAATATGCCCTAAAGGCAATAATAATGTTATTATTTTATTTCCTTATATCATGATAAATGTTTATTATTCATGCTAGAATTGTATTATCCGGAAACATAATACTTGTGTGAATACATAGACAAACCAAACGTCACTAGTATGCCTCTACTTGACTAGCTCGTTAATTGAAGATGGTTATGTTTCCTAACCATAGACATGTGTTGTCATTTGATTAATGGGATCACATCATTAGGAGAATGATGTGATTGACATGACCCATTCCATTAGCTTAGCACCCGATCGTTTAATATGTTGCTATTGCTTTCTTCATGACTTATACATGTTCCTATGACTATGAGATTATGCAACTCCCGTTTGCCGGAGGAACACTTTGTGTGCTACCAAACGTCACAACGTAACTGGGTGATTGTAAAGGAGCTCTACAGGTGTCTCCAAAGGTACATGTTGGGTTGGCGTATTTCGAGATTAGGATTTGTCACTCCGATTGTCGGAGAGGTATCTCTGGGCCCTCTCGGTAATGCACATCACATAAGCCTTGCAAGCATTACAACTAATGAGTTAGTTGCAAGATGATGTATTACGAAACGAGTAAAGAGACTTGCCGGTAACGAGATTGAACTAGGTATTGAGATACTGACGATTGAATCTCGGGCAAGTAACATACCGAAGACAAATGGAACAACATATGTTGTTATGCGGTCTGACCGACAAAGATCTTCGTAGAATATGTGGGAGCCAATATGAGCATCCAGGTTCCGCTATTGGTTATTGACCGGAGACGTGTCTCGGTCATGTCTACATTGTTCTCGAACCCGTAGGGTCCGCACGCTTAAGGTTTTGATGACAGTTATATTATGAGTTTATGCATTTTGATGTACCGAAGTTTGTTCGGAGTCCCGGATGTGATCACGGACATGACGAGGAGTCTCGAAAGGGTCAAGACATAAAGATTGATATATTGGAAGCCTATATTCGGATATCGGAAGTGTTCCAGGTGAAATCGGGATTTTATCGGAGTACCAGGAGGTTACCGGAACCCCCCGGGAGATATATGGGCCTTAGTGGGCTTTAGTGGAAGAGAGGAGAGGTGGCCAGGGCTGGGCCGTGCGCCCCTCCCCCTAGTCCGAATTCCCCCTAGTCCGAATAGGACAAGGAGAGGGGGGCGGCCCCTTCCTTTCTTCTCTCTCTTCCCCCCCGAATCCTATTCCAACTAGGAAAGGGGGGAATCCTACTCCCGGTGGGAGTAGGACTCCTCCTGGCGCGCCTCCTCCTGGCCGGCCGACCCCCCCGCTCCTTTATATACGGGGGCAGGGGGCACCCCTAGACACAAGTTGATCCACGTGATCATATTCTTAGCCGTGTGCGGTGCCCCCTTCCACCATAGTCCTCGATAATATTGTAGCGGTGCTTAGGCGAAGCCCTGCGACGGTAGTACATCAAGATCGTCACCACGCCGTCGTGCTGACGGAACTCTTCCCCGACACTTTGCTGGATCGGAGTCCGGGGATCGTCATCGAGCTGAACGTGTGCTAGAACTCGGAGGTGCCGTAGTTTCGGTGCTTGATCGGTCGGGCCGTGAAGACGTACGACTACATCAACCGCGTTGTGCTAAACGCTTCCGCTTTCGGTCTACAAGGGTACGTAGACACACTCTCCCCTCTCGTTGCTATGCATCACCATGATCTTGCGTGTGCGTAGGAATTTTTTGAAATTACTACGTTCCCCAACAGTGGCATCAGAGCCTAGGTTTTATGCGTTGATGTTATATGCACGAGTAGAACACAAGTGAGTTGTGGGCGATATAAGTCATACTGCTTACCAGCATGTCATACTTTGGTTCGGCGGTATTGTTGGACGAAGCGGCCCGGACCGACATTACGCGTACGCTTACGCGAGACCAGTTCTCCCGACGTGCTTTGCACAAAGGTGGCTAGCGGGTGACAGTTTCTCCAACTTTAGTTGAACCGAGTGTGGCTACGCCCGGTCCTTGCGAAGGTTAAAACAGCACCAACTTGACAAACTATCGTTGTGGTTTTGATGCGTAGGTAAGATTGGTTCTTGCTTAAGCCCGTAGCAGCCACGTAAAACTTGCAACAACAAAGTAGAGGACGTCTAACTTGTTTTTGCAGGGCATGTTGTGATGTGATATGGTCAAGACATGATGCTAAATTTTATTGTATGAGATGATCATGTTTTGTAACCGAGTTATCGGCAACTGGCAGGAGCCATATGGTTGTCGCTTTATTGTATGCAATGCAATCGCGCTGTAATGCTTTACTTTATCACTAAGCGGTAGCGATAGTCGTGGAAGCATAAGATTGGCGAGACGACAACGATGCTACGATGGAGATCAAGGTGTCGCGCCGGTGACGATGGTGATCACGATGGTGCTTCGAAGATGGAGATCACAAGCACAAGATGATGATGGCCATATCATATCACTTATATTGATTGCATGTGATGTTTATCTTTTATGCATCTTATCTTGCTTTGATTGACGGTAGCATTATAAGATGATCTCTCACTAATTATCAAGAAGTGTTCTCCCTGAGTATGCACCGTTGCGAAAGTTCTTCGTGCTGAGACACCACGTGATGATCGGGTGTGATAGGCTCTACGTTCAAATACAACGGGTGCAAAACAGTTGCACACGCGGAATACTCAGGTTATACTTGACGAGCCAAGCATATACAGATATGGCCTCGGAACACGGAGACCGAAAGGTCGAGCGTGAATCATATAGTAGATATGATCAACATAGTGATGTTCACAACGAAACTACTCCATCTCACGTGATGATCGGACATGGTTTAGTTGACTTGGATCACGTAATCACTTAGAGGATTAGAGGGATGTCTATCTAAGTGGGAGTTCTTTAAGTAATATGATTAATTGAACCTAAATTTATCATGAACTTAGTACCTGATAGTATCTTGCTTGTTATGTTTGATTGTAGATAGATGGCCCGTGCTGTTGTTCCGTTGAATTTTAATGCGTTCCTTGAGAAAGCAAAGTTGAAAGATGATGGTAGCAATTACACGGACTGGGTCCGTAACTTGAGGATTATCCTCATTGCTGCACAGAAGAATTACGTCCTGGAAGCACCGCTGGGTGCCAGGCCTGCTGCTGGAGCAACACCAGATGTTATGAACGTCTGGCAGAGCAAAGCTGATGACTACTCGATAGTTCAGTGTGCCATGCTTTACGGCTTAGAATCGGGACTTCAACGACGTTTTGAACGTCATGGAGCATATGAGATGTTCCAGGAGTTGAAGTTAATATTTCAAGCAAATGCCCGGATTGAGAGATATGAAGTCTCCAATAAGTTCTATAGCTGCAAGATGGAGGAGAACAGTTCTGTCAGTGAGCATATACTCAAAATGTCTGGGTATAATAATCACTTGATTCAATTGGGAGTTAATCTTCCAGATGATTGCGTCATTGACAGAATTCTCCAATCACTGCCACCAAGCTACAAGAGCTTCGTGATGAACTATAATATGCAAGGGATGATAAGACTATTCCCGAGCTCTTCGCAATGCTGAAAGCTGCGGAGGTAGAAATCAAGAAGGAGCATCAAGTGTTGATGGTCAACAAGACCACTAGTTTCAAGAAAAAGGGCAAAGGGAAGAAGAAGGGGAACTTCAAAAAGAACAGCAAGCAAGTTGCTACTCAAGAGAAGAAACCCAAACCTCTGGACCTAAGCCTGAAACTGAGTGCTTCTACTGCAAGCAGACTGGTCACTGGAAGCGGAACTGCCCCAAGTATTTGGCGGATAAGAAGGATGGCAAGGTGAACAAAGGTATATGTGATATACATGTTATTGATGTGTACCTTACTAATGCTCGCAGTAGCACCTGGGTATTTGATACTGGTTCTGTTGCTAATATTCGCAACTCGAAACAGGGACTACGGATTAAGCGAAGATTGGCTAAGGACGAGGTGACGATGCGCGTGGGAAATGGTTCCAAAGTCGATGTGATCGCGGTCGGCACGCTACCTCTACATCTACCTTCGGGATTAGTATTAGACCTAAATAATTGTTATTTGGTGCCAGCGTTAAGCATGAACATTATATCTGGATCTTGTTTGATGCGAGACGGTTATTTTGATGCGAGACGGTTATTCATTTAAATCAGAGAATAATGGTTGTTCTATTTACATGAGTAATATCTTTTATGATCATGCACCCTTAAAGAGTGGTCTATTCTTATTAAATCTCGATAGTAGTGACACACATATTCATAGTGTTGAAACCAAAAGATGCAGAGTTGATAATGATAGTGCAACTTATTTGTGGCACTGCCGTTTGGGTCATATCGGTATAAAGCACATGAAGAAACTCCATACTGATGGGCTTTTGGAACCACTTGATTATGAATCACTTGGTACTTGCGAACCGTGCCTTATGGGTAAGATGACAAAAACACCGTTCTCCGGTACTATGGAGAGAGCAACAGATTTATTGGAAATCATACATACAGATGTATGTGGTTCATGAATGTTGAGGCTCATGGCGGATATCGTTATTTTCTCACCTTCACAGATGACTTAAGCAGGTATGGGTATATCTACTTAATGAAACATAAGTCTGAAACATTTGAAAAGTTCAAAGAATTTCAGAGTGAAGTTGAAAATCATCGTAACAAGAAAATAAAATTCCTACGATCTGATCGTGGAGGAGAATATTTGAGTTACGAGTTTGGTGTACATTTAAAACAATGTGGAATAGTTTCGCAACTCACGCAACCCGGAACACCACAGCGTAATGGTGTGTCTGAACATCGTAATCGTACTTTACTAGATATGGTGCGATCTATGATGTCTCTTACTGATTTACCGCTATCGTTTTGGGGATATGCTCTAGAGACGGCCGCATTCACGTTAAATAGGGCACCATCAAAATCCGTTGAGACGACGCCATATGAACTGTGGTTTGGCAAGAAACCAAAGTTGTCATTTCTTAAAGTTTGGGGCTGCGATGCTTATGTGAAAAAACTTCAACCTGATAAGCTCGAACCCAAATCGGAGAAATGTGTCTTCATAGGATATCCAAAGGAAACTATTGGATACACCTTCTATCACAGATCCGAAGGCAAGACTTTTGTTGCTAAATTCGGAAACTTTCTAGAGAAGGAGTTTCTCTCGAAAGAAGTGAGTGGGAGGAAAGTAGAACTTGACGAGGTAACTATACCTGCTCCCTTATTGGAAAGTAGTACATCACAGAAACCAGTTTCTGTGACACCTACACCAATTAGTGAGGAAGCTAATGATAATGATAATGAAACTTCAGAACAAGATACTACTGAACCTCGTAGATCAACCAGAGTAAGATCCGCACCAGAGTGGTACGGTAATCCTGTTCTGGAAGTCATGCTACTAGATCATGATGAACCTACGAACTATGAAGAAGCGATGGTGAGCCCAGATTCCGCAAAATGGCTTGAGGCCATGAAATCTGAGATGGGATCCATGTATGAGAACAAAGTATGGACTTTGGTTGACTTGCCCAATGATCGGCAAGCAATTGAGAATAAATGGATCTTCAAGAAGAAGACTGACGCTGACGGTAATATTACTGTCTACAAAGCTTGAATTGTCGCAAAAGGTTTTCGGCAAGTTCAAGGGA
This sequence comes from Triticum urartu, assembly GCF_003073215.2. Classification (NCBI taxonomy): domain Eukaryota; kingdom Viridiplantae; phylum Streptophyta; class Magnoliopsida; order Poales; family Poaceae; genus Triticum; species Triticum urartu. The sequence continues at coordinate 703,837,460 of NC_053023.1, forward strand.
TTGACTACGATAAGACCTTCTCACCCGTAGCGATGCTTAAGTCTGTCCGAATCATGTTAGCAATTGCCGCATTTTATGATTATGAAATTTGGCAAATGGATGTCAAAAATGCATTCCTGAATGGATTTCTGCAAGAAGAGTTGTATATGATGCAGTCGGAAGGTTTTGTCGATCCAAAGGGAGCTAACAAAGTGTGCAAGCTCCAGCGATCCATTTATGGACTGGTGCAAGCCTCTCGGAGTTGGAATAAACGCTTTGATACTGTGATCAAAGCATTTGGTTTTGTACAGACTTTTGGAGAAGCCTGTATTTACAAGAAAGTGAGTGGGAGCTCTGTAGCATTTCTGATATTATATGTAGATGACATATTGCTAATCGGAAATGATATAGAATTTCTGGATAGCATAAAAGGATACTTAAATAAGAGTTTTTCAATGAAAGACCTCGGTGAAGCTGCTTGCATATTGGGCATTAAGATCTATAGAGATAGATCAAGACGCTTAATTGGACTTTCACAAAGCACATACCTTGACAAAGTTTTGAAGAAGTTCAAAATGGATCAAGCAAAGAAAGGATTCTTGCCTGTGTTACAAGGTGTGAAATTGAGTAACACTCAATCCCCGACCAATGCAGAAGATAGAGAGAAAATAAAAGATGTTCCCTATGCTTCAGCCATAGGCTCTATCATGTATGCGATGCTGTGTACCAGACCTGATGTGTGTCTTGCTATAAGTCTAGCAGGGAGGTACCAAAGTATTCCAGGAGTGGATCACTGGACAACGGTCAAGAACATCCTGAAATACCTGAAAAGGACTAAGGATATGTTTCTCATATATGGAGGTGACAAAGAGCTCATCGTAAATGGTTACGTTGATGCAAGCTTTGACACTGATCCAGACGATTCTAAATCGCAAACCGGATACGTGTTTACAATAAACGGTGGAGCTGTCAGTTGGTGCAGTTCTAAACAAAGCATTGTGGCGGGATCTACATGTGAAGCGGAGTACATAGCTGCTTCGGAAGCAGCAAACGAAGGAGTTTGGATGAAGGAGTTCATATCCAATCTAGGTGTCATACCTAGTGCATCGGGTCCAATGAAAATCTTTTGTGACAATACTGGTGCAATTGCCTTGGCAAAGGACTCCAGATTTCACAAGAGAACCAAGCACATCAAGAGACGCTTCAATTCCATCCAGGATCTAGTCCAGGTGGGAGACATAGAGATTTGCAAGATACATATGGATCTGAATATAGAAGACCCGTTGACTAAGCCTCTTCCACGAGCAAAACATGATCAGCACCAAAGCTCCATGGGTGTTAGAATCATTACTGTGCAATCTAGATTATTGACTCTAGTGCAAGTGGGAGACTGAAGGAAATATGCCCTAGAGGCAATAATAATGTTATTATTTTATTTCCTTATATCATGATAAATGTTTATTATTCATGCTAGAATTGTATTATCCGGAAACATAATACTTGTGTGAATACATAGACAAACCAAACGTCACTAGTATGCCTCTACTTGACTAGCTCGTTAATCGAAGATGGTTATGTTTCCTAACCATAGACATGTGTTGTCATTTGATTAATGGGATCATATCATTAGGAGAATGATGTGATTGACATGACCCATTCCATTAGCTTAGCACCCGATCGTTTAATATGTTGCTATTGCTTTCTTGATGACTTATACATGTTCCTATGACTATGAGATTATGCAACTCCCGTTTGCCGGAGGAACACTTTGTGTGCTACTAAACGTCACAACGTAACTGGGTGATTATAAAGGAGCTCTACAGGTGTCTCCAAAGGTACATGTTGGGTTGGCGTATTTCGAGATTAGGATTCGTCACTCCGATTGTCGGAGAGGTATCTCTGGGCCCTCTCGGTAATGCACATCACATAAGCCTTGCAAGCATTACAACTAATGAGTTAGTTGCAAGATGATGTATTACGAAACGAGTAAAGAGACTTGCCGGTAACGAGATTGAACTAGGTATTGAGATACCGACGATCGAATATCGGGCAAGTAACATACCGATGACAAAGGGAACAACGTATGTTGTTATGCGGTCTGACCGATAAAGATCTTCGTAGAATATGTGGGAGCCAATATGAGCATCCAGGTTCCGCTATTGGTTATTGACCGGAGATGTGTCTCGGTCATGTCTACATTGTTCTCGAACCCGTAGGGTCCGCACGCTTAAGGTTTTTATGACAGTTATATTATGAGTTTATGCATTTTGATGTACCGAAGTTTGTTCGGAGTCCCGGATGTGATCACAGACATGACGAGGAGTCTCGAAATGGTCGAGACATAAAGATTGATATATTGGAAGCCTATATTCGGATATCAGAAGTGTTCCAGGTGAAATCGGGATTTTACCGGAGTACCGGGAGGTTACCGGAACCCCCCGGGAGATATATGGGCCTTAGTGGGCTTTAGTGGAAGAGAGGAGAGGTGGCCAGGGCTGGGCCGCGCGCCCCTCCCCCCTAGTCCGAATAGGACAAAGAGAGGGGGGCGGCACCCCCCTTCCTTCTCTCTCTCCTCTTTCCCCCTCCCGAATCCTATTCCAACTAGGAAGGGGGGGGGAATCCTACTCCCGGTGGGAGTAGGACTCCTCCTGGCGCGCCCTCCTCCTGGCCGGCTGCACCTCCCCCTGCTCCTTTATATACGGGGGCAGGGGACACCGCTAGACACACAAGTTGATCCACGTGATCATATTCTTAGCCGTGTGCGGTGCCCCCTTCCACCATAATCCTCGATAATATTGTAGCGGTGCTTAGGCGAAGCCCTGCGACGGTAGTACATCAAGATCGTCACCACGCCGTCGTGCTGACGGAACTCTTCCCCGACACTTTGCTGGATCGGAGTCCGGGGATCGTCATCGAGCTGAACGTGTGCTAGAACTCGGAGGTGCCGTAGTTTCGATGCTTGATCGGTCGGGCCGTGAAGACGTACGACTACATCAACCGCGTTGTGCTAACGCTTCCGCTGTCGGTCTACAAGGGTACGTAGATCACACTCTCCCCTCTCGTTGCTATGCATCACCATGATCTTGCGTGTGCGTAGGATTTTTTTTGAAATTACTATGTTTCCCAACACCCTTTCCTCCGGTGGCGCTGGAACGCCGCCGTGGCCATCATCATCATCACCGCGATCTTCACCAACACCTCTGCCATCTCCACCAACATCCCATCACCTTCCCCCCTCTATCTACAGCAGTCCACTCTCTCGCAACCCGCTGTACCCTCTACTTGAACATGGTGCTTTATGCTTCATATTATTATCTAATGATGTGTTGCCATCCTATGATGTCTGAGTAGATTTTCGTTGTCCTATCGGTGGTTGATGAATTGCTATGATTGATTTAATTTGCTTGTGGTTATGTTGCTGTCCTTTGGTGCCCATCATATGAGCGCACGCGTGGATCACACCATAGGGTTAGTTGTATGTTGATAGGACTATGTATTGGAGGGCAAGAGTGATAGAAGCTTCAACCTAGCATAGAAATAGATGCATACGAGATTGAAGGGGGACCAATATATCTTAATGCTACGGTTGGGTTTTACCTTAATGAACATTAGTAGTTGCGGATGCTTGCTAATAGTTCCAATCATAAGTGCATAGAATTCCAAGTAAGGGATGACATGCTAGCAGTGGCCTCTCCCACATAATACTTGCCATCGGTCTAGTAAAGTAGTCAATTGCTTAGGGGCAATTTCACAACTCCTACCACCACTTTTCCACACCCGCTATATTTACTTTATTGTTTCTTTACCTTAACAACCCCTAGTTTTATTTTCGTGCTCTTTACTTTCTTGCAAGCCTTTCCGAAAACACCTACAAAGTACTTCTAGTTTCATACTTGTTCTAGGTAAAGCGAACGTCAAGCGTGCATAGAGTTGTATCGGTGGTCGATAGAACTTGAGGGAATATTTGTTCTACCTTTAGCTCCTCGTTGGGTTCGACACTCTTACTTATCGAAAACTGTTGCGGTCCCCTATACTTGTGGGTTATCAGCGCGCCCCCCTACCTCGTGGCCTCCTCTTTTGTGTCTTGACGTAGGGTCCAAGTCTCCTGGGTCTTGTTCGTTGAGAAAATCACGTTCCCGAAGGTTTCATTCCGTTTGGACTCCGTTTGATATTCCTTTTCTTCGAATCCCTAAAACAGGCAAAAAACAGCAATTATGGGCTGGTCCTCCGGTTAATAGGTTAGTCCCAAAAATAATATAAAAGTGGATAATAAAGCCCAATAATGTCCAAAACAGTAGATAATATAGCATGGAGCAATCAAAAATTATAGATACGTTGGAGATGTATCAAGCATCCCCAAGCTTAATTCCTGCTCGTCCTCAAGTAGGTAAATGATAAAAACAGAATTTTTGATGCGGAGTGCTACTTGGCATAATTTAATGTAATTCTTCTTAATTGTGGTATGAATATTCAGATCCGAAAGATTCAAGACAAAAGTTTAATATTGACATAAAAATAATAATACTTCAAGCATACTAACAAAGCAATTGTGTCTTCTCAAAATAGCATGGCCAAAGAAAGTTATCCCTACAAAATCATATAGTCTGGCTATGCTCCATCTTCACCACACAAAATATTTATATCATGCACAACTCTGATGACAAGCCAAGCAATTGTTTCATACTTTTGACATTCTCAAAACTTTTTCAATCTTCATGCAATACATGAGCGTGAGCCATGGACATAACACTATAGGTGGAATAGAATGGTGGTTGTGGAGAAGACAAAAAGGGAGAAGATAGTCTCACATCAACTAGGCGTATCAACGGGCTATGGAGGTGCCCATCAATAGATATTAATGTGAGTGAGTAGGGATTGCCATGCAACAGATGCACTAGAGCTATAAGTATATGAAAGCTCAAAAAGAAACTAAGTGGGTGTGCATCCAACTTGCTTGCTCGTGAAGACCTAGGGCATTTTGAGGAAGCCCATCATTGGAATATACAAGCCAAGTTCTATAATGAAAAATTCCCACTAGTATATGAAAGTGACAAAATGAGAGACTCTCTACTATGAATATCATGGTGCTACTTTGAAGCACAAGTGTGGTAAAAGGATAGTAGCATTGTCCCTTCTCTCTTTTTCTCTCATTTTTTTATTTGGGCCTTTTCTCTTTTTTTTGGGCTCTTTTCTTTCTCTATTTTTTATTTTTCGTCCGGAGTCTCATCCCGACTTGTGGGGGAATCATAGTCTCCATCATCCTTTCCTCACTGGGACAATGTTCTAATAATGATGATCATCACACTTTTATTTTTCTTACAACTCAACAAATACAATTCGATACTTAGAACAAAATATGAATCTATATGAATGCCTCCGCGGTGTACCGGGATATGCAATGAATCAAGAGTGACACGTATGAGAGAATTATGAATGGCGGCTTTGCCACAAATACGATGTCAACTACATGATCATGCTAAGCAATATGACAATGATGGAGTGTGTCATAATAAACGAAACAGTGGAAAGTTGCATGGCAATATATCTCGGAATGGCTATGGAAATGCCATAATAGGTAGGTATGGTGGCTGTTTTGAGGAAGGTATATGGTGGGTGTATGATACCAGCGAAAGGTGCGCGGTATTAGTGAAGCTAGCAAAGGTGGAAGGGTGAGAGTGCGTATAATCCATGGACTCAACATTAGTCATAAAGAACTCATATACTTATTGCAAAAATCTACAAGTTATAAAAGCAAAGTATTACGCGCATGCTCCTAGGGGGATAGATTGGTAGGAAAAGACCATCGCTCATCCCCGACCGCCACTCATAAGTAAGACAATCAAAAAATAAATCATGCTCCGACTTCAACACATAACGGTTCACCATACGTGCATGCTACGAGAATCACAAACTTTAACACAAGTATTTCTCAAATTCACAACTACTCAACTAGCACAACTTTAATATCACCATCTTTATATCTCAAAACAATTATCAAGCATCAAACTTCTCATAGTATTCAACACACTCATAAGAAAGTTTTATTATTAATCTTGTATACCAAGCATATTAAGACTTTAAGCAAATTACCATGATATTTAAGACTCTCAAAATAATCTAAGTGAAGCATGAGAGATCAATATTTTCTATAAAACAAATCCACCACCGTGCTCTAAAAGATATAAGTGAAGTACTAGAGCAAAACTACATAACTCAAAAGATATAAGCGAAGCACATAGAGTATTCTAACAAATTCCAAATCATGTATGGCTCTCTCAAAAGGTGTTTACAGCAAGGATGATTGTGGTAAACTAAAAATTAAAGACTCAAATCATACAAGACGCTCCAAGCAAAACACATATCATGTGGCGAATAAAATATAGCTCCAAGTAAAGTTACCGATAGAAGTAGACAAAAGAGGGGATGCCTTCCGGGGCATCCCCAAGCTTTGGCTTTTAGGTGTACTTAGATTATCTTGGGGGTGCCATGGGCATCCCCAAGCTTAGGCTCTTTCCACTCATTGTTCCATAATCCAACAAATCTTTACCCAAAACTTGAAAACTTCACAACCCAAAACTTAAAGTAGAAAAATCTCGTGAGCTCCGTTAGCGAAAGAAAACAAAAGACCACTTCAAGGTACTGTAATGAACTCATTATTTATTTATATTGGTGTTAGACCTACTGTATTCCAACTTCTCTATGGTTTATAAACTATTTTACTAGCCATAGATTCATCAAAATAAGCAAACAACACACGAAAAACAGAATCTGTCAAAAACAGAACAGCCTGTAGTAATCTGTAGCTAGCGCAAGATCTGGAACCCCAAAAATTCTAAAATAATTTGATGGACGAGAGGAATTTATCTATTTATCATCTGCAAAAATAATTAACTAAATAACACTTTCCAAATAAAAATGGCAGCAGTTCTCGTGAGCGCTAAAGTTTCTGTTTTTTACAGCAAGTGTAACAAGACTTTCCCCAAGTCTTCCCAGCGGTTCTACTTGGCACAAACACTAATTAAACACAAAAAAAAACCAAAACAGATGCTAGATAAATTATTTATTACTAAACCGGAGCAAAAAGTAAGGAATAAAAATAAAATTGGGTTGCCTCCCAACAAGCGCTATCGTTTAACGCCCCTAGCTAGGCATAATAAGCAAGGATAGATCTAGCTATTGCCATCTTTGGCAGGCAATCCATAAGTGGCTCTCATAATAGATTCATAAGGTAATTTAATTTTCTTTCTAGGAAAGTGTTCTGTGCCTTTCCTTAATGGAAATTGGAATCTAATATTTTCTTCCTTCATATCAATAATTGCACCAATCGTTCTAAGGAAAGGTCTACCAAGAATAATAGGACATGAAGGATTGCAATCTATGTCAAGAACAATAAAATCTACGGGCACATAATTCCTATTTGCACTAATAAGAACATCATTAATTCTTCCCATAGGTTTCTTAATAGTGGAATCTGCAAGGTGCAAGTTTAAAGAGCAATCATCAAAATCACGGAAACCTAACAAATCACACAAAGTCTTTGGAATCGTGGAATAACTCGCACTCAAATCACATAGAGCATAGCATTCATGATCTTTAATTTTAATTTTAATAGTTGGTTCCCACTCATCATAAAGCTTTCTAGGTATAGAAACTTCCAATTTAAGTTTTTCTTCATAAGATTGCATCAAGGCATCAACGATATGTTTAGTAAACGCTTTATTTTGACTATAAGCATGAGGACAATTTAGCATGGATTGCAACAAGGAAATACAATCAATCAAAGAGAAATTTTCATAGTTAAATTCCTTGAAATCCATAATAGTGGGTTTAGCAACATCTAGGGTTTTAATTTCTTCAATCCCACTTTTATCAATTTTAGCATCAAGATCAACAAATTCCGAATTCTTGGAACACCTTCTAGGTAAAGGTGGATCATATTCAGTCCCATCATTATCAAGATTCATATTGCAAAACAAATATTTAATAGAGGACACATCAATAACTTTTAGATCTTCATCATTATTTTCATAGGAACTAGAAGAACACGCTCTTATAAAGGCATCTTTCTTAGCATGCATCCTAGCGGCTCTTTCTTTGCACTCATCAATGGAAATTCTCATGGCTTTGAGAGACTCATTGATATCATGCTTAGGTGGAATAGATCTAAGTTTCAAAGAATCAACATCAAGAGAAATTCTATCAATGTTCCTAGCCAACTCATCAATCTTAAGCAATTTTTCTTCAATCAAAGCATTAAAATTCTTTTGCGAAGTTATAAATTCTTTAATATTAGATTCAAAATCAGAGGGAATCTTATTATAATTTCCATAAGAATTGTTGTAGGAATTACCATAATTATTAGAGGGATTACTAGGATAAGGCCTAGGATTAAAATTTCCTCTATATGCGTTGTTACCAAAATTGTTCCTACCAACAAAATTCACATCCATAGATTCATTATTATTCTCAATCAAAGTATACAAGGGCATATCATTAGGATCAGAAGAAACACTCTTATTAGCAAATAATTTCATAGGTTCATCCATCTTTCCACTCAAGACATTAATTTCTTCTATCGCATGCAGCTTTTTATTAGTAGATCTTTCAGTATGCCATTGAGAATAATTAACCATAATATTATCTAGGAGTTTAGTAGCTTCTCCTAAAGTGATTTCCATAAAAGTGCCTCCCGCGGCCGAATCTAAAAGATTTCTAGAAGCAAAATTCAATCCGGCATAAATTTTTTGTATAATCATCCACAAATTTAAACCATGAGTTTAGTTTCATTCTCTCCCAAGCTTGTGCAACATGTTCATGATCAAGTTGCTTAAAATTCATAATATCGTTTCTAAGAGAGATTATCTTAGCGGGAGGAAAATACTTAGAGATAAGAGCATCTTTGCACTTATTCCATGAATCAATACTATTTTTAGGCAAAGACGAAAACCAAGCTTTAGCACGATCTCTAAGTGAAAAAGGAAATAACTTCAATTTAACAATATCATTATCCACATATTTCTTCTTTTGCATAGCACACAAATCAACGAAGCTATTTAGATGGGTAGCGGCATCTTCACTAGGAAGGCCGGAAAACGGATCTTTCATGACAAGATTCAGCAAAGCAGTATTAATTTCACAAGATTCAGCATCGGTAAGAGGAGCAATCGGAGTGCTAATAAAATCATTGTTGTTGGTATTGGTGAAGTCACAAAATTTAGTATTATCTTGAGCCATCGTGACAAGCAAGCAAACTAACGCACAAGCAAATCAAAAGCAAGCGGGCAAAAAGAGGCAAATAGAAAAAGAGAGGGAGGTAGAGAGAGAGGGAGAATAAAACGGCAAGGGTGAAGTGGGGGAGAGGAAAACGAGAGGCAAATGGCAAATAATGTAATGCGGGAGATAAGGGTATGTGATGGGTACTTGGTATGTTGACTTTTGCGTAGACCTCCCCGACAATGGCGCGAGAAATCCTTCTTGCTACCTCTTGAGCACTGCGTTGGTTTTCCTCGAAGAGGAAGGGATGATGCAGCAAAGTAGCATAAGTATTTCCCTCAGTTTTTGAGAACCAAGGTATCAATCCAGTAGGAGGCTACGCGCGAGTCCCTCATACCTGCACAAAACAAATAAATCCTCACAAGCAACGCGAATAGGGGTTGTCAATCCCTACACGGCCACTTACGAGAGTGAGATCTGATAGATATGATAAGATAATATTTTTGGTATTTTTATGATAAAGATGCAAAGTAAAATAAAGGCAAAGTAATAAAGCAAAGGAAATAACTAAGTAGTAGGAGATTAATATGATGAAGATAGACCCGGGGGCCATAGGTTTCACTAGTGGCTTCTCTCAAGAGCATAAGTATTCTACGGTGGGTGAACAAATTACTGTTGAGCAATTGACAGAATTGAGCATAGTTATGAGAATATCTAGGTATGATCATGTATATAGGCATCACGTCCGAGACAAATAGACCGACTCCTGCCTGCATCTACTACTATTACTCCACTCATCGACCGCTATCCAGCATGCATCTAGAGTATTAAGTTAAAAACAGATTAACGCCTTAAGCAAGATGACATGATGTAGAGGGATAAACTCATGCAATATGATGAAAACCCATCTTATTATCCTTGATGGCAACAATACAATACGTGCCTTGTTGCCCCTACTGTCACTGGGAAAGGACACCGCAAGATTGAACCCAAAGCTAAGCACTTCTCCCATTGCAAGAAAGATCAATCTAGTAGGCCAAACCAAACTCACGCCACCTGTAACACCACAGCGTAATGGTGTGTCCGAACGTCATAATCGTACTTTACTAGGTATGGTGCGATCTATGATGTCTCTCACTGATTTACCGATATCATTTTGGGGTTATGCTTTAGAGACAGCTGCATTCACATTAAATAGGGCACCATATAAATCTGTCAAGACAACACCTTATGAACTGTGGTTTGGCAAGAAACCCAAGTTGTCGTTTCTTAAAGTTTGGGGCTGTGATACTTACGTGAAAAAGCTTCAACCTGATAAGCTCGAACCCAAATCAGAGATGTGTCTTCATAGGATACCCAAAGGAGACTGTTGGGTACACCTTCTATCACAGATCCGAAGGCAAGATATTCGTTGCTAAGAATGGATCCTTTCTAGAGAAGGAGTTTCTCTCGACAGAAGTGAGTGGGAGGAAAGTAGAACTTGACGAGGTAATTGTACCTTATCCCTTATTGGAAAGTAGTTCATCACTGAAATTAGTTCCAGTGATTCCTACACCAGTAAGTGAGGAAGCTAATGATGATGATCATGAAACTTCTGATCAAGTTACTACCGAACCTCGTAGGTCAACTAGAGTAAGATCCGCACTGGAGTGGTACGGTAATCCTGTTCTGGAAGTCATGTTACTTGACCATGACGAACCTCCGAACTATGAGGAAGCGATGATGAGCCCAGATTCCGCAAAATGGCTTGAAGCCATGAAATCCGAGATGGGATCCATGTATGAGAACAAAGTGTCGACTTTGGTTGACTCGTCTAATGATCGGCAGGCCATAGAGAATAAATGGATCTTCAAGAAGAAGACTGACACTGACGGCAATGTTACTATCTACAAAGCTCAACTTGTTGTGAAAGGTTTTCGACAAGTTCAAGGAGTTGACTACGATGAGACCTTCTCACCCATAGCGATGCTTAAGTCCGCCTGAATCATGTTAGCAATTGCCGCATTTTATGATTATGAAATTTGGCAAATGGATGTCAAAACTGCATTCCTTAATGTATACCTTAAAGAAGAGTTGTATATGATGCAACCAGAAGGTTTTGTCGATCCAAAAGGTGCTAACAAAGTGTGCAAGCTCCCGCGATCCATTTATGGACTAGTGCAAGCCTCTCAGAGTTGGAATATACGCTTTGATGGTGATCAAAGCATATGGTTTTATACAGACTTTTGGAGAAGCCTGTATTTACAAGAAAGTGAGTGGGAGATCCGTAGCATTTCTGATATTATATGTAGATGACATATTGTTGATCGGAAATGACACTGAATTTCTGAATAGCATAAAAGGATACTTGAATAAGATTTTTTCAATGAAAGACCTCGGTGAAGCTGCTTATATATTGGGCATCAAGATCTATAGAGATAGATCAAGACGCTTGATTGGACTTTCAGAAAGTACATACCTTGATAAAGTTTTGAAGAAGTTCAAAATGGATCAGGCAAAGAAAGGGTTCTTGCCTGTATTACAAGGTGTGAAGTTGAGTCAGACTCAATGCCCGACCATTGCAGAAGATAGAGAGAAAATGAAAGGTGTCCCCTATGCTTCAACCATAGGCTCTATCTTGTATGCAATGCTGTGTACCAGACCTGATGTGTGCCTTGCTATAAGTTTAGCAAGGAGGTACCAAAGTAATCCAGGAGTGGATCACTGGACAGCGGTCAAGGACATCCTGAAATACCTGAAAAGGACTAAGGATATGTGAGGGAGTCCTGGATTAGGGGGTCTCCGGACAGCCGGACTATATCCTTTGGCCGGACTGTTGGACTATGAAGATACGAGATTGAAGACTTCGTCCCGTGTCCGGATAGGACTCTACTTGGCGTGGAAGGCAAGCTAGGCAATACGGATATGCATATCTCCTCCTTTGTAACCGACCTTGTGTAACCCTAGCCTCCTCCGGTGTCTATATAAACCGGAGGGTTTTAGTCCGTAGGACAGACCATAGGCTAGCTTCTAGGGTTTAGCCTCCGATCTCGTGGTAGATCAACTCTTGTACTACTCATATTATCAAGAATAATCAAGCAGGATGTAGGATTTTACCTCCATCAAGAGGGCCCGAACCTGGGTAAAACATCGTGTCCCCTGCCTCCTGTTACCATCCGCCTTAGACGCACAGTTCGGGACCCCCTACCCGAGATCCGCCGGTTTTGACACCGACATTGGTGCTTTCATTGAGAATTCCTCTGTGTCATCATCATTAGGCTTGATGGCTCCTTCAATCATCGATAGTGATGCAGTCCATGGTGAGTCCTTTCTCCCCGGATAGATCTTTGTATTCCGCGGCTTCGCACCACGGGCCAACTCGCTTGGCCATCTGGAGCAGATTGAGAGTTACGCCCCTGGCCACCAGGTCAGGTTTATAAACTACACGACCGATATCCGCGGAGACTTGATCTTCGACAGATTCGAGCCCCTGCCTAGTGCGCCGCACGGTCGCGATGAGCATGATTTAACTCTACCATCAGACAGTATTCAGGAGATCGCACCGGCACCCGCTCCGACCCTCAATTCGGAGCCAGTTGCGCCATCCATGGATGGGTGGATAGACCCCGCCACGGAGGCCGTATCCTCAGCAGCGATCGAGCCAAGTATCGACCTTACCCTTCACGAGAGTCGTGATGCCAATCTGCCGGATCCTTCCCCGGCCACGGACTCCGAACCGCCTGTGCCCATGGCTATCGAATCCGATTGGGCGCCGATCATGGAGTTTACCTCCATGGATATCTTTCAGCACTCGCCCTTCGGCGACATACTGAACTCATTAAGGTCTCTCTCCTTGTCAGGAGAGTCCTGGCCAAACTACGTTTGGCAGGATTGGGATGCGGATGACGAAGAAATTCGCCGCCCACCCACCACCCACTTAGTAGCCACTGTCGATGATTTGACCGACATGCTCGACTTTGACTCCGAAGACATCGGCGGTAGGGACGACGATGCAGGAGAAGAACAGGAACCACTGCCCACAGGGCACTGGACGCCCACTTCATCATATGACGTATACATGGTGGACACACCCAAAGAAAACGACGACGAGGAACGGAAGGACGCAGCGAAGGGTTGTTCCCTCGAGAAGCAGTCAAAGCGGTGGCGCAAGCGCCGCTCCAAATCCCGCCTCGGCAGAAACAACGATCATATAGACCCAGCGTTAGAGCAGGGTGAACCATCCCCCGACCACGGCAACACGGAGAATCAAACCGAACAGCCCGACTCCGTCGAAGATAACAGTCCGGACGACATCACACCGAACAGGCACCCGGAGCAACAAAATGCCCATCAAAGGCTTGTTGCCACTGCGAGGAGTCTGAAAAAGCAGAAGCAAAGGCTCAGGACTGCACAAGACACATTCCGAATCAGATGGAGTGAAGTACTCAACACTGAAGTGAAGTACGGCGGTAATCGCCACACCAAGAGCTACCCGAAGCGAAAATTGCTACCTGAATTCGATGAGGAGGCCTTAGATCCCCCGCAATTAAAAAACAAAACGACCATCTGGTCGGATAGACGACCTCGTGGCCAACATAGAGCGGCAAACGATGCCGCACATAAACCAGTACGCGATCCACGCGAGGGCTCGCATCAAAAGGACGACGCAACCAGATCCATATACGGGCCACGCAAGCGCGCTCCAACATGCAATGCAACACAACAAACATAAAAACACCACGGTACACCCAAATACAGGGGTGCTGCACACCCCCTATGTTTCACCGATGAGGTGCTGGACCATGAATTTCCAGAGGGATTCAAACCCGTAAACATAGAGGCGTACGACGGAACGACAGACCCTAGGGTCTGGATTGAGGACTACATCCTCCATATCCACATGGCTCGAGGAGACGATCTCCACGCCATCAAGTACTTACCCCTCAAGCTCAAAGGGCCAGCTCGGCACTGGCTTAAAAGCCTCCCCGAAAACTCCATTGGAAGCTGGGAAGAGCTCGAAGACGCTTTTCGGGCAAATTTTCAAGGGACTTATGTCCGACCACCGGATGCAGACGATTTGAGTCATATAACTCAATAGCCCGGAGAGTTAGCCCGAAATCTTTGAAACAGGTTCCTCACTAAAAAGAACCAAATAGTCGACTGTCCGGACGCAGAAGCCTTAGCAGCTTTCAAGCACAGCGTTCGAGACGAATGGCTTGCCATACAACTCGGCCAAGAAAAGCCGAGAACAATGGCAGCATTAACAAGCCTCATGACCCGCTTTTGCGCGGGCAAGGACAGCTGGTTAGCCCGATGCAGCACCAGTGACCCAAGTACATCCGAAGTCAGGGACGAAAATGGGAAATCACGACGCAGCAAAAACAAGCGCCGGAATAAAGAAGACAGCCCTAAGAGCACGGTGGTAAACGCCGGATTCAAAAGCTCTCAACCAGGTCAGCAAAAGCCGCCCCCAAAGGCAACAAAGACGAACTATCCAGCCTAAACAAGATTCTGGACAAAATATGTCAGATCCATAGCACCCCCGATAAACTTGCAAACCATACCCATAGAGAATGTTGGGTCTTCAAGCAGTCCGGCAAGCTCAACGCCGAACATGAGGGGCAGGATACACCAAGCGAAGACGAGGACGAGCCTCGCAAGCAAAGCACTGGGGAACAGAAGAAATTCCCACCAGAAGTCAAAACAGTAAACGTGTTACACATGACAAAGGGGAGAAACAAAGCGGCACTCCTAGAGACACATGCCCCAGGGCCTATCACCGCGGAGTTCTGCCACTGGTCGTCAAAACCGATCACGTTCGACCATCGGGATTACTCGGCAAATAACCGGCGTGCAGGATGGGCTGCCTTGGTATTAGATCCAATAATTGACGGATACCGCTTCACACGAGTCCTGATGGACGGCGGCAGTTGAGGGAGTCCTGGATTAGGGGGTGTTCGGGTAGCCGGACTATACCTTCAGCCGGACTCTTGGACTATGAAGATACAAGATTGAAGACTTCGTCCCGTGTCCGGATGGGACTTTCCTTGGCGTGGAAGGCAAGCTTGGCGATGCGGATATTCAAGGTCTCCTACCATTGTAACCGACTCTATGTAACCCTAACCCTATCCGGTGTCTATATAAACCGGAGGGTTGTAGTCCATAGGCAATCAACTCCATATACAACAATCATACCATAGGCTAGCTTCTAGGGTTTAGCCTCCTTGATCTCGTGGTAGATCTACTCTTGTACTACCCATATCATCAATATTAATCAAGCAGGGCGTAGGGTTTTACCTCCATCAAGAGGGCCCGAACCTGGGTAAAACATCATGTTCCCTGCCTCCTGTTACCATCCGGCCTAGACGCACAGTTCGGGACCCCCTACCCGAGATCCGCCGGTTTTGACACCGACATTGGTGCTTTCATTGAGAGTTCCTCTGTGTCGTCGCCTTTAGGCCCGATGGCTCATTTGATCATCAACAATGATACGGTCCAGGGTGAGACTTTTCTCCCCGGACAGATCTTCGTCTTCGGCGGCTTCGCTCTACGGGCCAATTCGCTCGGCCACCTGGAGCAGATCGAAAGCTACGCCCTTGGCCATCAAGTCAGGTTTGGAAGCTTAAACTACACGGCTGACATCCGCGCAGACTTGATCTTCGACGGGCTCGAGCCATGGCCAAGCGCGTCGCACTATATCGAGGGGCATGATCTAGCTCTGCCCCCGGACAGTGTCCTGGAGGCCGCACACGCATCGGTTCCGACCCCTAACTTGGAGCCTATTGCGCCAATCGAGGATGAGCGGTTGGACGCCACCTCGGGGGCTGTGATCCCGAAAGCGATCGAGCCGAATGCTAGCCCCGCACTCTGCACGACCCGTGACTCCGAGGATCCGGACTCCTCCGCGGACTCCGAACCCCCGCGCCCCTGCCAATCGAATCCAATTGGGCGCTGATAATGGAGTTCACCGCCGCAGACATCTTTCAACATTCGCCTTTTGGCGACATCCTGAATTCTCTTAAGTCTCTCTCTTTATCAGGAGAGCCCTGGCCGGACTACGGTCAGTGAGGGTGGAATATGGACGATGAGGAAATTCAAAGCCCACCCACCACCCACTTTGTAGCCACTGTCGATGATCTAACCGACATGCTTGACTTTAGCTCCGAAGACATCGACGGCATGGACGACGATGTAGGAGACGAACAGGAACCAGCACCTGTAGGGCGCTGGAAGGCCACCTCGTCATATGACATATATATGGTGGATACTCCAAAAGATGGAGATGGCGATGGAACAGTGGGGGATGACGCCCCCAAGAAACAGTCAAAGCACCGACGTCAGCGGCGCCGCTCTAAATCCTGCCAAAGCAAAAACGGTGATTTCGGCACGGGAGATAATACTACCCCGGATAGCGCCGAAGAACACCCACCTCAGCAAGATTCGGCACAGGAAGATGGAGAAGCCAGCCCTCATGAGAGAGCGGCAGACCGAGAGGTCGAGGATGATAACTATACGCCTCCCTCCGAAGACAAGGCAAGCCTCGATGACGACGAATTCATCATACCATCAGACCCCGCCGAACAAGAGCGTTTTAAACGCAGGCTTTTAGCCATGGCAAGCGGCCTCAAGAAAAAGCAGCAACAGCTTAGAGCTGCCCAAGATTTGCTAGCTGACAGATGGACTGAAGTCCTTGCGGCCGAAGAGTATGAACTCGAATGCCCCTCCAAGAGTTACCCGAAGCGCAGGCCGCTACCCTGATCAGAGGAGGAAGCACTTACATCACCAGCGCATGACATGGCAGACCGGCCACCTCGTGGCCGCGACAGAGAGGCCTCTCGGCCCTCCATTCAAGCCATGCCCCGACGCCGCTCAACTAAGGCACGGGAAAATGCGCCCGACCTGCGAGACATACTGGAGGATAAGGCAAGACAAACAAGATCGATCTACGGATCGCACAGGCGCCCTACGGCATGTGACAATGATCTTCACTCCGGATACAACAAATCCGGCCGGGCCGAACACAACAGACATAGCTCTTCCGAGCTGCGTCGTGATATAGCCCAGTACAGAGGCGCCGCACACCCGCTATGCTTAACGAATGAAGTAATGGATCATAAAATCCCAGAGGGTTTCAAACCCATAAACATCGAATCATACGATGGCACAACAGATCTGGCGGTATGGATCGAGGATTATCTCCTTCACATCCACATGGCACGTGGCGATGATCTACATGCCATCAAATACCTCCCGCTCAAACTTAAAGGACCGGCCCGGCATTGGCTTAACAGCTTGCCAGCAGACTCAATCGGTTCTTGGGAGGACCTGGAAGCCGCATTCCTCGACAACTTCCAGGGCACTTACGTGCGACCGCCGAATGCCGACGACTTAAGCCACATAATTCAGCAGCCAGAGGAATCGGCCAGACAATTCTGGACATGGTTCCTAACAAAGAAAAACCAGATAGTCGACTGTCCAGACGCAGAGGCCCTAGCAGCCTTCAAGCATAACATCCGCGACGAGTGGCTTGCCCGGCACCTGGGACAGGAAAAAGCCGAAATCCATGGCAGCCCTCACGACACTCATGACCCGCTTTTGCGCAGGAGAAGACAGCTGGCTAGCTCGCAGTAACAACTTATCAAAGAACCCTAGTAATTCGGATACCAAGGACAAAAGTGGCAGGACACGTGGGAATAAGAAAAAACGCCGCGTTAACAGCGACAGCAATGAAGACACGGCAGTCAATGCCGGATTCAAAGGCTATAAATCCGATCAGCGGAAAAAGCCATTCAAAAAGAATACTCAGGGCCCGTCCAGTTTGGACCGAATACTCAATCGCTCGTGCCAAATACATGGCACCCCCGAAAGGCCAGCCAATCACACTAACAGGGATTGTTGGGTGTTCAAGCAGGCAGGCAAGTTAAGGGCCGAAAACAGAGACAAGGGGCTGCACAGCGACGACGAGGAGCCCAAGCCGCCGAACAACAATGTACAGAAGGGCTTTCCCCCACAAGTGTGGACGGTGAACATGATATACGCAACCCACATTCCCAAGCGGGAGCGGAAGCATGCGCTACGGGACGTATACGCGATGGAGCCAGTTGCCCCAAAGTTCAAGCCATGGTCCTCCTGCCCGATCACTTTTGATCGAAGGGACCATCCCACTAGCATCCGTCATGGCGGCTTCGCCGCATTGGTTCTCGACCCAATCATCGACGGATTTCATCTCACAAGAGTCCTCATGGACGGCGGCAGTAGCCTGAACCTGCTTTATCAGGATACAGTGCGGAAAATGGGCATAGATCCCTCAAGGATTAAGCCCACAAGAACGACCTTTAAAGGCGTTATACCAGGTGTAGAAGCCAACTGTACAGGCTCAGTAACACTTGACGTGGTCTTCGGATCCCCGGAAAATTTCCGAAGCAAAGAGTTAATCTTCGATATAGTCCCATTTCGCAGTGGCTATCACGCCCTGCTCGGACGAACCGCATTCACAAAGTTCAATGCGGTGCCGCACTACGCATATCTCAAGCTCAAGATGCCAGGCCCTCGAGGAGTAATTACGGTCAACGGAAACACCGAACGCTCCCTCTGTACGGAGGAGCATACGGTGGCTCTCGCAGCGGAGGTACAAAGTAGCCTTCTCAGGCAATTCCCCAGTCCGGCCATTAAAAAGCCAGACACTGCCAAGCGCGCCCGGAGTAACCCATAGCAGGACCGCCTGGCACACTCTAAGCAAGCGTAGCAATGCGGCCCCAACCCCAGCTTTCATGACATAGCAAGACTAGTACCTCGCATACATAACTACGCCCTTGAAATACCATGGGCACAGGGGAAGGGGCACAATAACGGCATGCCCAAAATACGGCTTAAAACGTACTAGGGGCTGCCGGATTCTTTTTTTAATTTTTTCTTACTTTCAGGACTCCATACTTCGGACGACCTGTTCGGCAATTCGACTGCCGCACAAACGATGCAAGATCCAGGGAGGCAGACAAGCCATGCCGCATTATGGAACTCCCAGGTGGTCTCTGTTACGAGCGGTATACCTGTTTTAAATACAATTCTGCGGCCTGCCCCTGGTCAGGACATACTGAATAGTCCAATATCTTTTGCTTGCCGCACTATTTGTATCATTCGGCTTTGATAAATAGCCTCTCTATAAACAATGCTTAGCTTCTTGTCTATTTTTTGCATTATCTTCTTTTCACATTTATGTTTATTAAATGACATGATTGCACCCGTACACCATGGTACGGCAAACACGCCAGGGGCTTCAGTACCCCTCATAATGGCGTGAGAAGTCCGTACACTTTCACAAGTGCGGCACCCCGAACTTATAGCACTATATGCATCGGCTCCGAATCATGATTTGGGTCAATAGTTGGGTTTGCCCGGCTCCTATGTTTTGGTGCCTTACGTTCCGCTCTATCGGCTAAGGTAGCACTAGGAGAACCACTGCGATTGTGCCCCGGTTCAGCTGGGTTAAGCACCTCAGTGGAGAAAGCTAAAACGGACTGTCATGATGAGGCGAGAGACCGGTTGCTGTTCGAGAGGTTTTTCGAGTCCCTAAAGACTTATGCCGCTTCGAGCGAGGAGCTGGCTTTGTCCGGCCAAGGCGTGGATAGCGCCCTGAACTCGGTCTTCCGGACTAGGGGCTTCGCCGAAATTTAAAATTATAGAGTTCTATGGTAAGTGAGAGTGTTCAAGCATTATAGTCCGATTGCCTGGTTCGTTGTGCTGAGCGCCTCCCTCGAAGGACCCAACTATGGGAAAAAGAGCGCTCAGGTTTATCCCGAACACCCCAGCACTAGTGGCATGGGGGCAGAAGCCAACGACTGGCCATCTCTCAATTTTTTGATAAACAGCCGCACAGAAAGTAATATTTTAAATTCAATAAGCATTGCTTAGCGCATATGAACAAGTTTCCAGCGCACAGGATAAACATGACCGAGTTCATTCAAAAATCACATCCTTGGTACATTCATCCGCCACAAGGCGGGCACCTGCAAGAACATCCTTGTAGTAGTTCTCGGGCTTGCGATGCTCCTTCCCCGGCGGCGGCCCGTCCTTCACAAGCTTCTCACCGTCCAGCTTACCCCAGTGCACCTTTGCACGGGCAAGGGCCCGACGGGCACCTTCGATGCAGACGGAGCGCTTGATGACCTCGAGCCTCGGACAGGCCTCCACCAGCCGCCGCACCAGCCCGAAATAGCTCCCAGGCAGGGCCTCTCCGGGCCGCAGCCGAACTATGAAGCCCTTCATGGCCTGTTCGGCCGCCTTGTGGAGCTCGACCAGCTGTTTTAGCTGGTCGCTCAAAGGCACAGGGTGTCCGGCCTCAGAATACTGAGACCAGAACACCTTCTCCGTCGAGCTGCCCTCTTCAGCTCGGTAGAATGCGGCAGCGTCGGATACGCTGCGGGGAAGATCTGCGAATACCCCTAGAGAGCTCCGGATTCGGGTAAGTAACAAGTACTTTACTTTTATATTTCTGCTTTGCATGAAGAATGCCTTACCCGCTGCTATCTTCCTCATCTCCTCCAACTCTTGGAGGGCCTTTTGGGCTTCGGCCTTGGCAGACTTGGCAGTCTCAAGGGCCGTCGCGAGCTCGGATGCTTGCGCCTTTGACTCAAGCTCCAAACTCTCATGTTTTTTCATGAGAGCCTGAAGCTCTTGCTGCACCTCGCCGACCTGAGCCCCAAGTATGTCTCGCTCGGTGCGCTCCACGGCCGTTTTCTTTTCGGCCTCAGACAGCGCCTGCTTAAGGGTCGCCACCTCAGTCGTGGCCCCTACAATAAGAAGTACAATCCTGTTACTCTTTTTTGCAATCAAGCCTTTTTATAGGCACTTTTTCTGTAAGGTATTTCTTACCTTCTTCCTCCTCGAGCTGCCGCTTGGCAAGGCCGAGCTCTTGCTCGGTCCGCTCGAGGTCCTGCTTCAGGACACCCACCTCCGCAGTCAGTGCGGCGGTGGATAGCAGCGAAGCCTGCATACGCATATTGACTCTTTTTTGTTAGACTCCTACGATATTTAATAGATCCTCTATTCGGCTTTTCTTTCCGAACGCCAAACAGAGCATCAGGGGCTACTGTCTATGCGGTAATATTTTTACATATTTTTACTTACCTCGAAGCCTGTTAGAAGGCTAGCGCAAGCTTCAGTCAGTCCACTCTTGGCGGACTGAACCTTCTGGATCACCGTACTCATAATAGTACGGTGCCCCTCGTCGATGGAGGCATCGTCAAGCACCTCCAGCAGATTGTCCGGCACCTGCGGTTGGACGGAGGCTGCCGGCTCAGAAGGCTTGCTCCTCTTGGAAGGAGTTCGCCTACCGCGGTCCGGAACTGTGGAAGATTCCGGCGCGGTGTCCGGCACAAAGCCGGACTGAGAGCCCTGGGGAGCCTTATCCCCTTCACTCCCGGAGTCCGGGAGGTTGCCTTGCGGCTCCTCCGGGACCACCTCCTCCTGCCCCGGAGCTTGTCGCGACGCCACTTCGGCGTCGTCTGTAGTGCGGGGGGAGACAGCGGGCGGAACTGAGTTCACGTCCGATGAGTCCAGGGAGCCGCCCGACGATTCGTCGAATTCGGCCCGGGGCGGACTGCATAATTACATTCGACATTAGGGAAAGCTATGCAACAAAGGAACATCATGAGTTATTCTGATATCCGAACTTACGATTTCGCCGGATGCTTGGCCCTGTTTGGCCACTTCTCTTTGCCCTCTTCGGCGTTGGGGGCGTATTCCGGGGAGGGGTCTTCCTTTTCCTAGACCCCTCGGCCTCCCCCGTTGGGGCGGCCTTCCTCTTCTCTCCTCCCTCCGCTGGGGGGGAGAGCTTTCTTCTTCCTCCTCCCCGTTTTCGTGGGAGGAGGGCGTCTCGGACTCGTCAGATGACGAGTCCGACACCACAACGTTGCGGGCACTCTTTCGAGTCCCCGTGGTCTTCTTCTTCTTGGCCTTCTTCTTGGGCACCACATAAGGCGCCGGAACCAGCAGCTTCACTAGTAGAGCTGGGGCTGGGCCTTCGGGCAGCGGAGCCAGACAGTTGATCGGTCCGGATATCGCTCGCCAAGCCTGTCAAAGGTAAGGGAGTTTAGATCCCGCATAGAGTCAAACTATGAAAAAAGCTTAACATCCTGTAAAAGGTGAAGATAGCTTCCCTTGCTAGCATGACGCTGCGAGCTGTATCCGTGGTCCTTGGAAGCAGATGCGGGAGCCTCGGCGCCCTTGAATAGCACCTTCCAGGCATCTTCGTACGTCGTGTCGAAGAGCCTGCTAAGGGTTTGGTGCTGCGCCGGGTCGAACTCCCACAGATTAAAATCCTGTTGTTGGCACGGGAGGATCCGGCGGACGAGCATAACCTGGATTACATTAACAAGCCGGATTGGCTTGTTCACCAGGGACTAGATGCATGTTTGCAATCCGGTCACCTCTTTTTCGTCACCCCACGACAGGCCCGTCTCTTTCCAGGACATAAGCCGCGTGGGGGGTCCGAATCGGAACTCGGGGGCTGCGATCCAGTTCGGATCGTGTGGCTCGGTGATGTAAAACCACCCGGATTGCCACCCCTTTAGGGTCTCCACAAAAGATCCCTCGAACCATAGGACGTTCGCCATCTTGCCCGCCATGGCGCCTCCACACTCCGCCTGGCTGCCGCGCACCACCTTGGGCTTGACGTTGAAGGTCTTGAGCCAGAGGCCGAAATGAGGGCGGACGCGGAGGAAAGCCTCGCACATGACGATAAACGCCGAGATGTTGAGGATGAAGTTCGGGGCCAGATCGTGGAAATCCAGGCCGTAGTAGAACATGAGCCCCCGGACAAATGGGTGGAGTGGAAAACCCAGTCCGCGGAGGAAGTGGGGAAGAAATACTACCCTCTCATGGGGCCTTGGGGTGGGGAGAAGCTTCCCCTTTTCGGGAAGCCGGTGCGCGATGTCCTTAGACAAGTATCCGGCCTTCCTTAGCTTCTTGACTTGGCCCTCCGTAGCGGAGGAGACCATCCACCTGACTCCCGCTCCGGACATTGCTGGAGAAGGTTGAGGTGGGAAGTGCGGGCTTGGGCGCTAGAGCTCGAGTGCACAGGAGATGGATAGGCAAAGGAGGAAGAAGGCGTAGGTAAAAAGGTGGATCCTTATCCCCTTATATGGGCGGATGCGGTTGTGCGTCCCCACCAGCCTAGTAAAACTTGCTTGCCTCCCAAGCGCCGTGATAAATGGCGCGGTTGGGTTACCCACGTCCGTATTGATGAGAATCCCATAAAGGGGGTACACGATCTCTGCTTTGACAAGACGTGCCAAGGAAACCGCCTCGCAAAACATGTTGTGGTGGAAAAGTAAAAACGATTCGAGTAAAGGACTTGGCCGTAGTGTGATGACGCACTGCGGAATATGTCAGCAGATTTGATTTGTGTTAATATTATTCTCTCTATGGCAATATGTGCAAGCTTAGTTTGCAGAGCCGGACACTACTCTTGGTGTTTACAATCTTCTATGAAGGACTTGGAGGAGGAACCTGCCTTGCAATGCCGAAGACAATTTGCGCGCCGGACTCGTCGTCATTGAAGCCTGTTTCCGGGGCTACTGAGGGAGTCCTGGATTAGGGGGTGTTCGGGTAGCCGGACTATACCTTCAGCCAGACTCCTGGACTATGAAGATACAAGATTGAAGACTTCGTCCCGTGTCCGGATGGGACTTTCCTTGGCGTGGAAGGCAAGCTTGGCGATGCGGATATTCAAGATCTCCTACCATTGTAACCGACTCTATGTAACCCTAACCCTATCCGGTGTCTATATAAACCGGAGGGTTGTAGTCCATAGGCAATCAACTCCATATACAACAATCATACCATAGGCTAGCTTCTAGGGTTTAGCCTCCTTGATCTCGTGGTAGATCTACTCTTGTACTACCCATATCATCAATATTAATCAAGCAGGACGTAGGGTTTTACCTCCATCAAGAGGGCCCGAACCTGGGTAAAACATCGTGTTCCATGCCTCCTGTTACCATTCGGCCTAGACGCACAGTTCGGGACCCCCTACCCGAGATTCGCCGGTTTTGACACCGACAGCAGTAGATTAAACTTGATATACCAGGACACAGTCCGCAAAATGGGGATAAACCCAACAAAAATTAGCCACAGCAATACTACCTTTAAAGGAGTAATGCCAGGCCCAGAGGCCCATTGCACGGGCTCCCTGCTACTAGAGGTTATATTCGGCTTTCCCGATAACTTCTGCAGTGAAAATTTAACATTCCACATCGCTCCGTTCCAAAGTGGTTATCAAGCACTACTCGGACGCGAAGCTTTTGCTCGCTTTAACGCAATACCGCATTACGCTTCTCTCATGCTTAAGATGCCTGGTCCACGTGGCATCAGTACAGTAAATGGAAATATCGAGCGCTCCTTGCGCGCGGAAGACCGTGCGGCTGCCTTGGCAGCCGCACACTAAACGGCCTCACCAACTAATGCATCTGCCAGGTCGTTAAGACCATGGACGCGGTTAGACGAGTCCGGCGCAGCTATATGTACTTGATACAGGTCTGATGGCTATACCCCTATTACAATACAAGGGGCTCAACGTGCACAATCAAGTGGCAATTAGGCTCAACTTTACTCATCTTGAACTGTATATAGTTTATTTAGTATAACCTACCTTTTTGCACGACAACTTTTCAACTAAGTTCCTCTCTTTTACAGATGACCATAGTGCTACACCCGTCCAGGACACGGCACAACAGAGACACATGCGCAGACGTGCAACAGGGACCCGTTCCAAGGATTCTTTTTAGATTAAGACCCTGCGAAAACCTTTTTTACTGTCTCTTGTTGATACATATCCCTCAGATTCTCAGTACAATTGAGAAGGATGCTGACGTATTGGCATGTGGCCACATCAAAATATTGCATGTACCTGGACACCAGGGGCTTATTACAAAGGGCACTGTTTAGGCCCGGTTTACATCATAAAGACCGAATACCTTAGGGAGTGTTCGGCGTCGCGAGTTTGGCCTCATATGCAACAGCTCCGAATCATGTCTTTGGTCAAATGTTGGGTTTGCCCGGCTCTTGTGTTTTGATGCCTTACGCTTCGCTCTATCGGCTAAGGCGGCACCAGGAGAACTACTGCGATTGTGCCCTTGTTCATCCGGACGAGCACCTCAGTAGAGAAAGCCGAAAACTGACTGTCATGATATAGCGTGAGACTGGTCAACCACTCGATGACCTAGCGGAATCTTCGGGATTCCTCCGCCTTAACGAAGGGCCGTTTCCTGGCCAGGCATGTACGCGCCCCGAATCCAGAAGAGCGCGGAGCCACCAGGGGCTATATAGTAGCCCCACTGTCAAACTCCTCTGGCTAAGTGAAAGTGTTAAAGCATTATAGTCCAGTTGCCTAGTTCGCTGCGCTATCACCTTCTTAATGGACCAAGACGTTGGATCAAGTGTGAACATGCGTCTTTTGTGAACACCCCCGCATTATATGCGTGGGGGTTGAAGCCGACGACTGCCATCTTTCAGGTTATATACATATATACATAAACGGCCGCATAGGAGGCATCATAGTACTTTCGGGCAAAAGTATAAATACAGCCTTGATAAATTCAATAAAACATTGTTTTTACAATGGGAATACATGTCACTCAAACATAATATTCTTCAAGCACTGAGCCTCTATCGAACGAGCGCCTTCAAGAACTTCTTCAAAGCAGTGCTCGGCAGCCACTCGGCCTATGGCCGAACCCTGTGCCGCAACAGTGGTGGCATCCATCTCCGCCCAGTATGTTTTGACACGGGCAAGGGCCATCCGCGAGCCTTCTATGCACGCCGACCTCTTTACAGCATCGATGCGTGGCACAACACCAATGAATTGTTGCACTAAGCTAAAGTAGCTATTCGGCCTTGGCCCTCCTGGCCACAAATGATCCACAACGGACCTCATGGCCAGTCCAGATAATCTATGGAGCTCGGCCCAACTAGTCAATCGCTCATTTAGCAATAGCTGACGGACTGGAGCGTGAAATTGTGACTAGAACAGCTTCTCCACTTCAGGACCTTTCTGATCCTTGAAGTACTCGGTCGCATCCGCAGCACTTGCAGCCAAATCCATGTACTCATCTGCAGAACTCCATAGCCGATCTAGAGGAGCATATTTAGGATCTCTGAACTTAGTCCGCAACAAGAAGGGCTTCCCAAAGACGATATCCGTAGCTTGATTCAGCTCCTCCTTCGTCGCTCTAATTTTGGAGCGGGCTTCCTTGGCAGCCACCCGAGCCTTCTCCATGTCCGTCTCCTTCACCCGGTTTTCTTCTTCAAGAAGCCGGTAATAGTCAGCAGCATCTTTTAACTCCACGGCCATCTTGAATTTTTTCTTTGCTCCCGCAATGTGCAGCCTGTTCGGCCCTTAACTCTTCAGCCGCCTTTAAAGTGGCCGCATTACTACTCCTTGCTTGCTCCTTGGCTCGAGCAAGCTCCGCCCAAAGGGTCTCCACGGTGGCAGCTCCATCTGCAGTCACAACATATTAAAGATACTGGCATCATGCTGCTCTTACTATGTGACATTCACCAGAAAAATCACCTACCCTGTGCCTCGTCAAGCCGCTTGTTAATAAGCACGATGTCGGCATCTGCCGCATCTAGCTGCCGCTTTAGTTCGGCAAACCCATCAGTCCGGCTAGCCACCGGAGCTTCAACCACCTGCGCATACAGGCCGTCTGGTTATTACCTGGGACTATGATCCTCTGTTTGCCGCCGTTCTCGACGACAACCAGAGTCTCAGGGGCTACTATCTGCATGGGCATACTTAGCGTATGCGGTACTATTAAAGGTATACATTATTTTATGTACCTGAAAGCCTTTCAGCAGACTCATAAAAGCTTCGTGCAAACCGCTCTCGGCGGATGAAATCCTTTCAATTACTGTACCCATTAGTGTACGATGCGCTTCCGAGATGACAGCTTTTCCCCAGAAGATCCTTCAGCGTGTCCGACCACACACAGTACGGACCCTTGCTGTCGCTCTCCTCAGGAGCCGGATACTAGGGATGCCGGACAGCCAAAGGGTTATCCTCTGGCGATATTGGATCCGGAGATACCCTTCGCGACGACACTTCAAGGTCGCCCGCTTCTTGAGCTGGGGAGTCCCGGGGAGGCGTTTCGCTCTCCATCATCTCCGGAAGAAGATCCCCCGAAGATGAACTCTGTCGAGAAGGGCTGCGATCCGGACTACAATTTACAAGCATCGGTTATTGTCTTTGGAAGTAAGGTAGGATATCTTCACTATGAAGTACTTTTTGATTACTTACAGCTCGGTAGAGGGCTGATCCCCGCGCGGACACTGTGCGGCAAGAATACCCTCCGAGGCAGGACCCTCTGGCGGAGATTTCTTCTCCCGTTTGGAAACCTTGGTTTCCGGATCTTCAGAGGTAGTCCTCTTCCTTCCCCGGGGAGAGAGAATGTCAGATTCTTCCCCTTGGTTATCCTCCCTCGCGGAGGCGCTCCTTCCCTTGATTGGAATAGGTAGTGATGGAGGCCCGCTTTCGCCCTCTTTATTCCTCCCTTCATCTTCCTTTGAGGGCACTAGACAAGGTGCTGTCTCAAGCATCTTTTCCAGCACCGGATTGTCCAAGCCTTCAGGAAGGGGGGCCGAACACCGGATGATCTTCGCCTTTGTTATCCAGTCCTGGTCAAAGAGCGATTCTTCAGAATGAGGTCATGATAAATAAAAGGACTGTGTGTTCGGCCATGGGATTACTTACTTGGGCAGCGGTGTGGTTGCTGCTCAGGCCCACGTCCTCGTAGTGTCCGGACACTCTATTTGGGGTCCGAAGAACGATTTGTACATCTCCTCGTGTGTCATGCCAAGGAAATTCTGAATAGTGCGCGGTCCTTCCGGGTTGAATTCCCACATGTGGAGGGGCCGGCGTTTGCAAGGCTGGACTGGACGAACCAGCATAACTTGCATTATCATAACTAGACTGAAATCTCCCTCGAAGAGATCTCAGATGCGGCTCTGCAGTATTGGCACGTCCTTGGCTGGACCCCAGCTCAGCCCCCTGCTGATCCATGACATCAGTTGTGGTGGAGGGCCTGAGCGGAAGGTGGGGGCAGCTACCCACTTGGCACTTCGGGGAGCTGTGACGTAAAACCACTCTCGTTGCCACAATCCGGACACCTCTGGAAAGGAACCCTTTGGCCATGGAGCGTCAGCAATTTTGCTTATTAGAGCACCTCCGCACGCTGCGTACTGCCCCTCGACCATCTTCGGCTTCACATCAAAGGTCTTGAGCCACAGGCCGAAGTGAGGGGTAATGCGGAGGAAGGCCTCACAAACGACAATAAATGACGAGATGTGAAGAAGGGAATCCGGGGACAGATCGTGAAAATCCAGCCCATAATAGAACATAAGACCCCCTGACAAAGGGATCCAGAGCGAGGCCTAGTCCTCGAAGGAAGTGGGAGACGAACACAACGCTCTCGTTGGGTTCGGGAGTAGGGACGACCCGCCATCAGGCGGGCAGCCTATGCGAAATTTCGGCGGTCAGATATCTGGCCTCCCTCAACTTCTTGATGTCCTCCTCCGTGTCGGAGGAAGACATCCACTGACCTTGAAGGCTGGATCCGGACATGACTGAAGGTCCGAAGCACCTGACCTAGGCTTTGGGTGTTAGAACTCGAGGCGGGGGAAGGATTCGATTGAGCACGGGAGGGAAAAAAGTAAAAGCCTTGTCCCTTTATAAAGAGGGTGAATATCAAGCGTCCTCCTCGTGGCCGTTTGGGACTTGCCTAAGATCTAGGAGTCCTAGGCACGGTTGGGTTACCCACGTCCGTATTAATGAGAATCCTGTAATAAAGGGAACATGATCTCTGCTTTGACAAGACGTGTCAAGAAACCGCCTCGTGTTATGTGCGGGGCTGGTTAGAGAAAAACGGTTCAAATAATTACCGGGCCGTGGCGTGATGTCATGCTGCCAAAACATGTCAGCAGATTAGATTTGTGGAAACATTATTCACTCTATGGTGGTATGTGGAACTTATTTTGCAGGGTCGGGCACTATCCTTGTATTCAAAACTCTTCTGTGGTGTATTCGGAGGAGGAACCCGCCTTGCAATGCCGAAGACAACACTGCGCGCCAGACTCATCGTCATTGAAGCCTGGTTCAGGGGCTACTGAGGGAGTCCTGGATTAGGGGGTCTCCGGACAGCCGGACTATATCCTTTGGCCGGACTGTTGGACTATGAAGATACGAGATTGAAGACTTCGTCCCGTGTCCGGATAGGAGTCTACTTGGCGTGGAAGGCAAGCTAGGCAATACGGATATGCATATCTCCTCCTTTGTAACCGACCTTGTGTAACCCTAGCCTCCTCCGGTGTCTATACAAACCGGAGGGTTTTAGTCCGTAGGACAACATACAATCAGACCATAGGCTAGCTTCTAGGGTTTAGCCTCTCTGATCTCGTGGTAGATCAACTCTTGTACTACTCATATTGTCAAGAATAATCAAGTAGGACGTAGGGTTTTACCTCCATCAAGAGGGCCCAAACCTGGGTAAAACATCGTGTCCCCTGCCTCCTGTTACCATCCGCCTTAGACGCACAGTCGGGACCCCCTACCCGAGATCCGCCGTTTTTCACACCGACAATATGCTTCTCGTATATGGAGGTGACAAAGAGCTTGTCATAAACGGTTACGTCGATGCAAGCTTTGACACTCATCCAGATGACTCTAAGTCACAAACCAGATACGTGTTTTTATTAAATGGTGGAGCTGCCAGTTGGTGCAGTTCCAAGCAGAGCGTCGTGGCGGGATCTACGTGTGAAGAGGAATACATAGCTGCTTCAGAAGCAACAAATGAAGGAGTCTGGATGAAGGAGTTCATATCCGATCAAGGTGTCATACCTAGTGCATTGGGTCCAATGAAAATCTTTTGGGACAATACTCGAGCAATTGCCTTGGCAAAAGAATCCAGATTTCACAAGAGAACCAAGCACATCAAGAGACGCTTCAATTCCATCCGTGATCAAGTCAAGGAGGGAGACATAGAGATTTGCAAGATACATACGGATCTGAATGTTGCATACCTGTTGACTAAGCCTCTCTCACAAGCAAAACATGATCAACACCAAGACTCCATGGGTGTTAGAATCATTACAATGTAATCTAGATTATTGACTCTAGTGCAAGTGGGAGACTGAAGGAAATATGCCCTAGAGGCACTAATAAAGTTGTTATTTATATTTCCTTATATCATGATAAATGTTTATTATTCATGCTAGAATTGTATTAACCGAAAACTTATTACATGTGTGAATACATAGACAAACAGAGTGTCACTAGTTTGCCTCTACTTCACTAGCTCGTTAAATCAATGATGGTTATGTTTCCTAACCATAGACATGAGTTGTCATTTGATTAACGGGATCACATCATTAGAGAATGATGTGATTGACTTGACCCATCCGTTAGCTTAGCACGATGATCGTTTAGTTTGTTGCTATTGCTTTCTCCATAACTATACATGGTCCTATGACTATGAGATCATGCAACTCCCGAATACCGGAGGAACACTTTGTGTGCTACCAAACGTCACAATGTAACTGGGTGATTATAAAGGTGCTCTACAGGTGTCTCCGATGGTGTTTGTTGAGTTGGCATGGATCAAGATTAGGATTTGTCACTCTGATTGTCGAAGAGGTATCTCTGGGCCCTCTCGGTAATGTACATCACTATAAGCCTTGCAAGCAATGTAGCTAATGAGTTAGTTACGGGATGTAGCATTATAGAACGAGTAAATAGAATTGCCGATAACAAGATTGAACTAGGTATTGAGATACCGACGATCGAATCTCGGGCAAGTAACATACCGATGACAAAGGGAACATCGTATACCGTTATGCGGTTTGACCGATAAGATCTTCGTAGAATATGTAGGAACCAATATGAGCATCCAGGTTCCGCTATTGGTTATTGACCGGAGACATGTCTCGGTCATGTCTACATAGTTCTCGAACCCGTAGGGTCCGCACGCTTAACATTCGGTGACGATCGATATTACGAGTTTATGTGTTTTGATGTACCGAAGGTAGTTCGGAGTCCCGGATTTGATCACAGACATGACGAGGAGTCTCAAAATGATCGAGACGTAAAGATCGATATATTGGAAGCCTATGTTTGGACATCGGAATGGTTCTGGGTGAAAATGGGAGTATACCGGAGCACCGGGAGGTTATCGGACTCCCCCGAGAGGTATATGGGCCTTATTGGGCCTTAGTGGAAGAGAGGGGAAAGAAGCAAAGGAGGGGGCGCCCCCCAAGCCCAATCCGAATTGGGAGGGGGCCCTCCCCCTTCCTTCCTTCTTCCCTCTCCTTCCTTCTCTCCTAGAACCAACAAAGGGAAGGGGGAATCCTACTCTCGGTGGGAGTAGGACTCCTTGGGGCACGCATAGAGAGGCCGGCCCCCCTTCCCCTCCTCCACTCCTTTATATACGGGGGAGGGGGCACCCCATAGACACACAAGTTGATCATTGATCTTTAGCTGTGTGTGGTGTCCCCCTCCACCATAATCCACCTCGGTAATATCATAGTGGTGCTTAGGCGAAGCCCTGTACCGGTAGCAACATCATCACCGTCATCACGCTATCGTTTTGACGAAGCTCTCCCTCGAAGCTCTACTGGATCGTGAGTTCGCGGGACGTCGCCGAGCCAAACGTGTGCAGATCGCGGAGGTGCAGTATCTTCGGTACTAGATCGGTCGATCGTGAATACGTACGACTACATCAACCGCGTTGTCATAACGCTTCCGCTTACGGTCTACGAGGGTACGTAGACGATACTCTCCCCTCTCATTGCTATGCATCACCATGCTCTTGCGTGTGCGTAGGAATTTTTTTGAAATTACTGCTTTCCCGAACAGCCTCCCCTCCAACACTTCCTTGGCTCCCAAGTTGTCTTTTGGGCAGAAAAAAATCTCCAAAAAGTTTCGCTGCGTTTGGACTCCGTTTGTTATGGATATTCTATAAAGTAAAAACACACAAAAAACAACAACTGGCATTGGGCACTATGCCAATAGGTTAGTCCAAAAAAAGATATAAAGTTTCTATAAAATAAATATAAAACATTCAAGAATGATAATATAACAACATGTAATAATCAAAAATTATATTAACGCATGTGACAATCTTGGGGGGGGGGGCACAGCCCCCCAACAATGCACTAAGCTCCGCCATTGTTATTATCTCTGTTGGTGTGTTTTGTTTTGTAAAGTAATAAAAAAACTCCAGAAAGACTTACAATTTCACCTAGTTACTTTTTTTCAAGTGGTTAAGATGAGTACCGTAGGTGCAAACTCGAAGTCGAAACACTTCTCTACCATCATCAATAATGACTTCATGATCACACCTATCACACCAACCGTTATTAGTATTTCAATTTCTAATTATATGGTGTACCACTCGTGATGAGTACCTTTATGGATCGAATATTTTTCATGTTATATTCTTGAACTTTAGGAGTTCATGCGATTACATGATGCATATCTAGTATAATCCCTGGGGACACCTAGGTGACGTTAGGGTGACTTATTTGTAGGGGAACATGCTACGCAACAAAATTTTATGCCACATGATAACACCTAGGAATACTATGAAGATGGCAGTAACGATCAAACTCACCGACGGTGCAGAGTAGCAGAAGTAGTGACGAGTCGGTGCAGCTAAACGACCCCATTGATTCCCGCAGCTAGGCTACACCTCCCAGCCGTGAGAATTGTTCTTTGAGACGAGATTAGAAGTTGACGACCCCTTCGAGGTATCCACATGTTCGGAACTAGTAGCCCGGCAGAGTTTCGACGTCCAGAAGAAGAACTGCGAGAAAACTAGAGAGAGAGAAAGCCTAGTGGCGATTCTCGTCTAAATAGGAGTCTAATTCTATTAGACCAATTAGACCAAGATTAGAGCCCGTCTAATTAGGAGGCTAAACACTTAGGCCAATTAGGTCGGGAGAGCATGGAGCTATGCGGGAGAGAGGCCCTTGGATTTGATATGTCTTAAGAAAGAGGCCTCCCCCCATATATATATATATATATATAATATAGGTGGGAGAAGGAGAGGGGGCCTTCAACAGGGGGAATCCTTCTCCTCTTCCACTTGGTGTAAGAAGGGAAGGATTCCCTCCCTTTCCAATTCGGCCTAGGGCCTTCCAAAGCCCATGGCGCCCCATGTGGGCCCCCATGGGCCCACTAGGGGTCGTCATCTCATGACGGTCCTTCACACTTTTCTTCCACAGATAAGATCTTGGATTATTCGGATGTATCCGGAAACCATTCCGATGACCCCGAATCTTTTCATATATAGATCCGGACTTTTCGAAATCATGTTATACCTTTCCGGAATTCCCAGAACCCTCCTGGAACCATCAGAACCACCTCCAGAATTATATGAAACTCTTTCGGTGATCTTTTAACCCATTTCTCATTTCTTCGATAATCAGGACTAGAACCCGTTAAGCGTGTGACCCTACAGGTTCAGAAATAAGCGAACATGATCCGGAACCCCTTCCGGTCAATAGTTAACAGTGGGATCTAGACAACCTTATTAACTCTAGCATATTCATGAACTTCTCGAGCAAACCTTTGTTTATGAATACCATTCCCTTTGCTTCGCAATACGCTTACAAAACCCGAGATGAGATAATTTGGTATCCTCGTGATTCAACTCCTTGATCACTATACCTATTATCCTCGTTACCGGTTTTGTTATCTTTACTTGCGTTTGTGTTCCCGTATCCCGTGATCACCATCACAAGTGTCTAGCCAGACGATAATGATACTGTAACACGAAGTGGGCCTAGAGAGCATCTCTCTGTAGTGAGAGGAGCAAATCCCAGTCTTGAACTGCAGTACCAAGACATACGTTTTCGGTATACCCGTAAGTCACCTTTATACACATCCATTTACGGAGTGGCATACGGTAAACCCCAAAGTATCCATCCAGTATGTTGGCATACGATAATCTCATGCTCTAAGGAACTTAGCGATCATGAACAAGTTATATGAAAATACTGACAACACAACAACAATAATATCTCTCAGTAATTCATAAGTTGGGTCTATCCAACATCATTGTTCCGCCAACAATGTGTTCTCATTATTAATAGCATCCTTGTTACTCTAACAATGCTCATGATCAGGAAAACAAGATCATCATCAATACATGAGCTAGTCCTAAATGCAAGACTAGGGATCATCTTGGTGTTTATGTTTCCACACATGCAATTGGGGTTTCCTCTGAATCTCATATTCAAAAACCAATGCAATTATAGCATAGAAATATAAACTTAACTATGAACATGAAAATATAATAATACAAACATTATTGCCTCTAGGGCATATTTCCAACATTATTAGACAAAGATTAGAACGATGAAGACCATATGGTGTTGTCGTTGTATAAGTTCTAGGTATGTCTCAATAGATTATTATTAGAAAGACAACTTTGAGGTGGTTTTTGTGCACCTTACGAGATCTCTTTCGGAATCGATCTAACAAAAAAAGAGAGTGTGTGAGGTTGTATCATATATTTTAATGAAGTCATCACATTAAGAGTTGATAGTAGGGAGCCTACACACCCTAGGCTTTATTTCCAACTATTCAAAAACTTGTTCCAGTCACGTTTCCATCTTATTAACTTGATGTTTTTAATTATTCAGAAAATTCAAAAATATTTCCATCATCCATATTGTCTATCTGTCATCTGATTTATCGATCTCTTCGGCAAACTAGTGCGTCTATACAATTGACAACTGTAAAGGGTCTTGGATGTTATTATAGGGTTGCTTGAGTGGAGAACACATTCATCCTACACCTCCCACGGAGTAATAAATCTTAGGTCATCCACTTGAGAAGAATTTACCGCTGTCCTACAAAACCATGTGCTTGAAGGCCCAAGAGAGTCTATATAAGATTAAAAATGTGTACTAGACATCACTTAGGTACCTTTAATTTGAACCTAAATTTTCCTGCATTGTTAAAAAAAAGACAAAAAAAGATCAAATAAATGAAAAGATATTGAGACTGCATTATGGCAACTATGTATTTGCACACACCCATATGGAGGGTGACAATTACCCATATGATGAATTTGCTAGAGTTGCTCTTGTCTGTTCGCATGTTGGACATTTGTATTATAAAAAGAAGAATGTTATTTCTCCCAACCATCAACACACACAGACTACCCAATTGTTTTTACGTCGAAGCACTTTGAGCGCTAAAGAAAAAAAGACATGGCATGAAGCCTGCCTAGAGGAAAAGAAAACACAATATGTGGTACATATATGGACCAAATAATCAAGCATCACAAATCCTATTATTAGGCGGCCATGCATCTGTGCTGGAGTATATCTTCCTGGTAACACCCTCCAACACAGCAGATGCTGACGTGATGCCCTCCCAGGTCACCGGACGTTGCAAATTACCACACCAAGATGGTGGCCAACTGTTACACCTATAGATAATCTGCAAAAGAAAAGAAAGATATTGTTTGTTGTAAAAAACAACATTATTTCTGAATGTCTGAATGGATCACTATGACGCAGCAGGCACACAAAAACTAGATGGAACCTATCCTTTCCCAACCCCAGCCAACATACACGTGGGCAACACTAGCATGATACTCCCTTCGTCCCAAATTACTGGTCACAAAAATGAATAAAACAGGTTGCATCTAAAACTAAGATACATTTAGATACACCCATTTCTACGACAAGTAATTTCGGGCGAAGAGCAGTTTTTTTTTTGAAACGCTGAACCGTGTAACGTCTACTGTAATTTTCAATAATATAAAAGTATACGGTACAAAATAGGGAGCAAAAGGAAAGAAACTACAAAAAAATCTAGGAGGAAGAAAAAAAAGATAACTATCCAATTCCAGTTTTTGGCATCATGATCAAAGAATTAGAAGTTAACTGAGAACCACTCCTGGAAACAAACAACATGTTTGTCCTATATCAGATGCAACTATGCAAGTCTTCTTTGAGATCATATCTCCACCTGAAAGGATGGATTGTAGTTTCTGGAAACGTACGCTAGTATGATAGTCAAAAGTGTCACCTAAGCCGGCATATTTACATGTTCATGAAGTCACCTAGAATACTTACTACATGAAGTGTTTATAGACAATCAGATAAACACTGGAGTAACAAAGAGGAGACACGTGGACGTGGGTCATCATACCTTAAGCTCCACGTGCTTTTTTGCGAGTAATCATTTGGGAAATATGAAGTCCCCTACTGAAAGCTTCGTTAAACAGGATCCTTGTTTGCATCTCCTCGAGTCCGGGCAACCATGACAAGATAGCTATCGGTGCCATCACAATTAATCCGCACATTATATCATAAAAACGTGCCACATCAACCACGGTTTTCCAAACAGTGCCATACTTCCCCAGGCACGGCTTGAAAACCAGAGCAATGGATATGATCCCCCAGCCAGTTGGTATAAAAGCCAAGAGACAGGTGAAAGTGTCAATGAACTGGAACTCTGTAAGTGCAAGCAGCACAACTATAGCCGCCAAAGAGGCACAAACAGTAACAGCCTGGACAAGCCGGTAGCGGATGTGCTTCTTTGCTGAATATTTGTCTCTGAAGTAGGTAATCGTGACAAGAGCCACAAGAGCCATCGGTATGCATACCCATGATAGAACATAGACAAGGATGCTTCTACTCCCACCGGCTATGTGAAGCCGATACACAATAGCATACTGGAAGAAGAAATACCGGAGGTCCAGTATGATCTCAATGATGCTCCCCCACAGGCCAGTGGTTCGGAGATGGTCGGTTTCCTCTTCCCACCACCTCTCCCAGCTTTGCTCGGACTTGACCAAAATTCCACCCCGGAACCAAATCCAGTTGAAGAAATCCTCAAAATCATCGGCATTCTTCTGCCAGTCCAAACCCGATGGGTTAAAAATGAAGGGGGCAAGAATCCACGAGCATACTAGAAACCAACTAGAAAGCGTCAGCAGGATGTACACCAACGTACTCCCAGAGACGTTGCTATAAGAGAAATAAAGGGACAATATCACACCAAGCTCTATTGCTTTCATGAAATGGCTACGGGCGTATAGCCTATAGTTGTCCGAAAATTTCCTGTGCTCCACCACGAAACCACGGCCAGTAGGACGGTACTTTGCACCTCCATGAAGAAGTGTCCGCCCAAAATAGTGTGTCTTGGTCCCCATGGAGAAGGTGTAGAAGACAGACGCAAACTGCAACTGCATTATTATGAAATCCCACACCGCGGTCAGAAAACCATGCTCAAGTGAGCTCTCAATAATCATGGGCAATGCTGTGAACAGGCCAAGCTGTACGATAAACTGCTGGTTCAACACAGCCCCCAGAGCTGCATTATCAATAGAGCTAGTGTTGCTGCTGATATAGTCTTCGAGCCCACTAAGTGCAAGATAAAAGCGGCCCCACACAAATGCATATACGGTTAGCACAACCATCATTGTGTTGAGATAAAACCCAATAGTTGTGTAAAAGAAAGAGAGCATCCGGAAGAAATCCAATCCTTGGCCCAGTCTGTAGACATCTCTGCTTAGAGTTTGCTCCCCATTGCCACCAGCAACCTTGGCTTCAAACATGGAGATCTGATTGAGCCCCACATCCCTTCCTTTACCAACCTGGATGTATTCATGGTGTGTGACATTGCCCCGACGCAGAGTACAGTTAAATCCAGCAAATATATCTTCGCTGAGGTTGATCACTTTTGATGCTTTACTAATGCCACCTCGGCCCAAGAACCAAAGACGATCAAATACATCCGGGTGGCCATAATGCATCCTAACCTTGAGTAGATTAGCAAGGACACGCTGACTCAGAGTGACGAAACATGTTTCTTGGGCAGACATAAACCAGGCAAGAGAAGACACAGAGCCGGTGAACACATGCTCCCGAACTCCAAGGATTTTTGGCGTCTTGCGAACCGACGGACGAACTCGTGGATTCAACTCCTCGAGCAGGTTTCTCATCTTGAGAGCTTCTTCAAAGTAGTTGTCCTGGTTCATGTCAATGGTTTGAACCGCATCACCCCTTGTGAAGATGAGCGCATGGTTCTGGTTCTCTGGCTTGCCTTCGCCAAGCTTCAACGGCCCGGGCAGCTTAATCCGGTAGATCTCAACCTCCTGTTGTAGCAGCTGATCGTATTTCACAAGGACGGAGAAATACTCCGTTTCACCACCGTTGCCGTTGGAGCGTTTCTCGTCAACGTACGCAACACGGAGTGCCTCGTACTTCTTCATTAGCTCCAGTATCTCAACGGCATGGGGGTCATCTCTAGCTTTCTGCTGACCGTAAATTTGGCATGCAACCACATAAGTGTATTTCAGAAAGACAGCCCCACACTCGCCACCTTTAAACAAGGAGCTCACGCCACTGCTTGCTCTGCTCGGTGCACGTGAAGAAGATGCGCTGCTTGAAGAAGAAGGCCTGCTCGTGCTGGATCCAGCAACCAATTCCTCTTCAGATGCGGATTCAAGAAAAGTCAGCATCTCGAGAGCTTCATAGTAATACATCATCCCCCTCACGGTGCGGGATAGCGTCTGTCCCCTGTATGAGACCCACTGCCGGAGATCCCTTAACCTCTGCTCCTCGCTGTACAGCTCCTCGATATGACACATGCCCTCCCGCTTCATGCGCTCGATAAAGAACTCCCACTCATCCGGGTAAATCTGCTGCAGATAGTACAAGATCGAGATGCCATCTACGTTCTCCTTGTAGAGCTGGTCCTTGTTGTACAAGACCTCTTCATTGTAATATGGTGTCAAGACACTGAAGGCCATCATCTTCTCCACCTTGGTTGCTCGTGGCATGTCCATGAACAATGAATTGCTGAAGAAAGCAATCCTTCGGCGAGCTCCAAGGTTCTTTGGGACATCGATCATATGGTCCTTTGACCTTGAGGTAAGGATGGTGTGCATGCGCCGCACCTGCTTATAGAAGGTGGTGCCATTCTCCTCATCACGCGGCAGCACAACGGTGTCTACGAAAAGATGGTTGGTAGTCGCGCGTGCCGCCACCTCGATCATTTCCTCGGTCGGGAAGTCACGAGTCACAACATCATAGAGAGTCTGAAGCGCATTGACAATCCTGCTCATGTCCTTGTTGGGCTCCAGAAGTAGGCTTAGTAGACCTACGAGGTTTGCATGGATATCTTGCAGCACGGACATCTTATACTCGACTGTGAACTTCTCCCTTTCCATGGAGCTATCGAATTCATGGAACAGCTCTGTCACGATGGCACGTTCATCGGTTCGTCTGTCCTTGATGATCTCTAGCAGCAAGTATTTTGTGGTATCATATACCTCAATAACCGCACACCGGCGACAATCATTCTTGCAGATCTTGCTCCAGAGCCTGAGATCAGAAGATCCTTGGAAGTTTTTTGCCTGACCAAGTGCGAGAGACAACTCGTTGAAGAGCAAGAAACATGGCCAGCGGATTACGCGCACATTACTGAGCTCAGGTAGCAACCTAAGAAGCTCAACCTCAACATCACTTACAATGTCCTCTTCCCGGAACTTGGCGATTATCTCATTCCAAATCAGCGCAAACCGTCGTTCCTCTACCTTGTTTGACTCAAGGGAGATGGATCGGTATGGGAATAGCCCATACCGTAACCGCAACCGGCGCAAGAAACTCCGAACCCAGGGCCGACTGAGAAAATTGCTGGGCCCATTAATCTCATGCTGCTCCTCCGGCATGATGTTAAATGACATGGCACTTGCAAAGAACTGAAACCGAAGTCGCAGCTGTTCCATGTCCCTGATCTCCCCCAAGTGCAACAAAAGCCCCA
Organism: Triticum urartu; assembly: GCF_003073215.2. Lineage (NCBI taxonomy): Eukaryota > Viridiplantae > Streptophyta > Magnoliopsida > Poales > Poaceae > Triticum > Triticum urartu. The sequence goes on from NC_053023.1 coordinate 703,877,469, forward strand.
TCAACGCGCCAGTCAGAGAAGATAGGATGACATACCAGATCTGTATATCCATGAGGTAGATCAAAACCACCGGGAACCACAGTAAGAGCACAGCAAATGGATTCCTCTGGCTAAAGAACTCATGCCAAGAAGCATATGCGGCCGTACTAAGGCTGTATATCTCTTTGGTGGGTGTCACAAGTGGTCTGATCTGGAGGAAGTAGCTGAAGGAAAACTTGACAGCAAGCAGGAGTATCCAGAAGGCTGAGTATTTCACATTGTCAAAGGTGCCAGTCTCCCTTAGCCCACGGCCAACATAGATGCGGCTATGGAACCACCAGCTGAGAGGGTAACAGATTTTCCAGTTTGTCATCTCCAATGCATACCAATACCGCCGCACACAGGGGAAAATGAAGAGCAAGTTGGCGAGGACCGCAGGGAGCACAAACACCGCGGCTGCATACAAAAACCCCATGATTCGTGCATCAGTCGCTGGCGACCAGCTCTGATCAATGTCCCTCTGGTCCCAGATCCCCTTGTACAGTAGGGATAATGTGAGGACCCACCCGGCCGCCGCAAAGGCCTTGAGCACCACGCGACCGTCTCTGTCCCCAGTGACCCAGCGAAACTGCGTGCCAATCTCCAGCAGCGTATGCAGGAGGCGGAGCCCGGCCCAGGTGATGAAAATGGAAAGCGCGTGCACCTGGACCTCACGGTGCGCCTTGAGACTTTGCCACGGCCACGTCGCAGCATCCTCATCCCATGCCACGATCACCGCGGCCTGCAGGTAGAGCACCAGCATCACCCACAGCCTGTCGAAGCTCCGGTAAATGTTCCAGAACGAGCGCACCTCCACGAAGCCCGTCTTGAGGACGCGGCTGCGCTCGGGCGGCGTGTGGAAGAACTGCCGCGACTGGTCCAAGGGCCAGCCCAGGCGGTCGAACACGTCGCGCCGCCAGAAGTACTCGTTGATGTCATCGTAGTTCCGCCAGGCACCGTGCGCCGCGGTGCCGTTGCAGCTGGACTCGACCTCGGCGCGGATGACACCGTAAATGGGCTCAACGACGCGGGCGAGGAAGGCGTCCTCGCCCTGCACGGCGGGGTTGGCAGAGCGGCCATTGTCGTCGACGTCGTCCACCAGGATTCGATGCAGCTCGAGCGCCATGCGGTGGTAGATGTAGCAGAGGCACTCCGGCATGAAGCGGAGGTTGGCGGCCTCGCCCCATACGAGGAGGTGGAGCCCCGTGAAGAGCAGGTCGGCGCGGAGGTCGCCGTCAGCAACCAAGACGTTGGTCTGGCGGCCGAGAAATCCGCACCACGAGGTGTAGTTGCGGAGGAGCTTCCGGCGAAGGGAGCGCGCGACGCGGGGCTCGAGTGTGTCGGGCGTGTCCGCGGAGGAGGAGAGCCGCATTTGCGCGTTGGCCAGGAGGAGCACCAGGTGCTCCCGCTGGTTCCGCACGTTGTCCCGCTGGAACCCGAAGAAGGCGCCGAGCCAGTCCATCAGATCCTCGTCAGTGCGCCCCTGGGACTGAGAATAGGGTGGTGGGCGGAGGTCACCTATCCCCTGGAGCGCGGCGACGGCGGCCCTCACCTCGGGGAAGCGGAGCGACGGGTGCTCGGCCTGGAGGTTGTGGGTGGGCAGGATGTTGTAGGGTTCGCTGGCCGCCGCCGGCACGCGGCGTCGGGTGGTGCGCGTCATCGATCGGAATAGTTAACTTTGGGTTGCCTTGGGTTTAGCTAGGGTTAGATCTGGGTGATGGGGCGGTGGCCATGGCGGGGTTCGAGGTGGCTGGAAACGGGAATGGGAGAGGAGACGGGCTGGTTTGGTAGCGAGGTCGAGTTAAGAATTCAAATTTACTCGATGCCACTGCCGGCCCGATGGGACCAACATTCTTTGACTACTCTTTCAGCCATGCAGCAGCAACTTTATCTGTGTTTGTACCTAGGACGCGCACTGCCCATGTCGACGATCGAGCGAATGCACGCTCGTTAGAAAGAATTGTAGCTTAGCTACGAAGGAACATTGAATATTTTTGGAGAAAAAGGAACTTTGAATATTATACTGTAGATGTTTTTCCTTTTATCAAGTTCGGGGTGCAAACCATTGGGCGAAGCTATTTTGATGATAGAGTTGGTTATAAGTAAGATTCAATCTCCCGTAGGAATCCATTTTTCTTCTTCTTTTTTTTTGATTTTCTTTCAACCTCTGAGGATTTTTAGGTCATTAGGTGATGATGCGTGTAATTTTATGGATTTAAATGTGTACGCTCGTCGAGTGTGCGTAGTGGTTGCTGAATCCCTGGTTGAAAGTACCATGCAACCGATACTCACTGGCCGATCAATGGATGATGCTTCATCTAGAGGTTTTGCTTCATTTTGTCGCATGCAATCATGGTTAGATCAATAGGATGGTGCAAAAAACGGCTGAGCATTGTCGCGTGTGTAGCACAACCCTCTCCTAGGTTTGACCGTCCTCCTGTTATGCATTAGGGGTGTGGGTGTGTGTGTGCGCGTGCACGCGCGAGATGCCGTTCCGCTGCTTGATTCATGCTTTCTGGACTGTTGGTCGGTTTGTTTCTCTAGATAGATGTCGACCTATAAATAAGGAGAGTGCCTACAACTCATCTAGATAAGATATAATTTGATCTCGTTCACGTGACATCATTTATTTTTTCTTTTTGGTCTTTTTGTCTGACATAGCTTATCACTTATGTCAAGTGGTTTTACCTTTTTTTTGAGGGGTAAGACCAAACTTTGTTGATCAAAAGCCATAGTTTGTGGAATACAATTTGCATGGGGATAAACAAGCCAAAGATGGCGCCCTTGCTGTAAAGAAAGTGATGATCTAGCTATTCTATGGGCATCGCCGTTCGGCTGCCGTCCTTCGAAAGTAAAAGAACAATTAAAACCAGAAGCTCGGAGGTTAATCTCTGAGATGATTGCACCATTCTTCCCTCCGTAGCTTTTGTTTATGTCGTTGATCACTTCTCTTGAATCTGAAGCTATGATAAACTGATGAATATGCAGATCTTCAGCGAGCGCGAGTGCTTCCCGGCAAGCGAGAGCTTCCAAAGTTGCCACATCACACACTCCTGGGATTACCAAAGCTGAGCTGCCCAGGTAATTGCCACTGTCATCCCTGCAGATTGCCGTCGCTGTTCCTCCCCTATTGTGCCGTGCAACTCCCGCATCGACATGGATTTTGGCAAAGCCTGCTGGTGGTGCCCTAGGTCAGGTAGAGGCTGCAGCATTTGTGATTGCAGTTTGTTTTCATTGGCAGGCCACAACCAAAGTCGTTTCTTGTTCCCTGGGCCAATGGGCTGGTTGTTGGTTTTATTTTTTCCATTTTCTTATGGGCTTGGGCAGCTGGGTGTATACATTTTTTCCCAGTAAGTTTATGGTCTTGGGCCAGTTGAGTTGTTGTTGGTGTGCCGCTACAGCCACTACAACACAAATGAATATTTTCCCTGTCCCTAAAAAATGATTCACGAGTGTTGTTGACTCGCTCCGTTTTCTTTTCTTTTTATCCAAACTCCGGCTCATCGTCCAGTTTGAAAGGTTTTAATTCTTTATCTTTATCTAATATTAAAGGACGGAGAATTTTATAGTTCTTCATAAGTTATCCTTTTATATCCGTTGATTTTATGTTAAACACAAAAATTGACGGCTGAGATTTAAAAGAAGAAAAAAAATGTGAAAAACCGATTCGTTCCTTAATTATCCATCCAGCCGAGATGATATGAACCCAGGTTGCTTGATAGGACTCGGAGTCACAATGCGTGGCCGCACTAGACCCGATCTCCTTCGTCTTCTTTCATCAACCTCTTTCTTCCTTCCCTCAAAAAAAAGTCTCTTTCTTCCTCCATAGCAGCTTGATGCGCCGGTTTCCTTCCTCTTCTTTGATCCAACCCGATCTCTTTTCTTCTCCACGGGTACAATCCTTGTCCTGAACACGTATAAGATCGAGGAAAAGAAAACCTCGCTAACCCCCTTCGTTACGCCACCGCTGGTCCTCACCTCGCCACTAGATCGGCATCGAGGTTGGCTATCAAATCGACAGAAAAATCAGATCGAGATACAGACGTCACGGGGACCAAGCATGAAGTCGTGAAAAATCAGATCAAAATCAAGAGGAAAGTGGCAAAGGGCGAAAGAATCGCAGGCGTCGACGACTCCCCCACCAGAATTGACCCCTGGTTCTCCAACGACACGCTTCAGATGCGTACATACTCATGTCGTTGTCCTGCCCACCACCCTAGTGCCGAAGGAGGACAACTTCTAGTCGGGACAACTCCTCGGAATTAGCTGCAGCTGCAAGTTCTCCTCCCTGCCAGACGGGGACATGATGTCCTTAAGCTCGGCTGGGTTCGACAGAATAAGAAGAATACGATGGGGGGAAGTCATTCACATGCTGCAGTGGGTCTTGGAGTCGTTCGGCAAAGGAATTGGACGTGAGTCAGACATGAGATGGTAGTTGGGGTAAGTATATGCATCTTATTGGCAGGAGATGGAGCGTGTCATGGCTGTTAGGCTCTGGTGCGGGCATCCCCACCAGGGGTGGAGCCAGGGGGACGAGCAGGGGCCTGCCCCCCCCCCCCCCAACGATCGACAAATTTAGTAGCAACGACGAGTAATTGCCAACAAGATTAGATCAATATATGTACTCGGCCCTCCCCTATACTCGAATCCTGGCTCCGCCACTGATCCCCACCACATCCCAAGACCGTCCATCAGGCAGGCTCTCCATGCACTACAGTTCGAGATACCGCTGCGAAGCCTGCTGACGAGAATATGCCAGTTACAACTTACATGTTGCTGCCATCGGCTGGTGATTCTTTTGCATTGCTGGTCCGTGTCTCTAGGACTGTTTCGCAAATCATGTCAACAAGACTAGCAATTTGAAGAGACATGGTCTGAAGATATTGGCATATGCAGTAATGTAGATTCTCCCAGTGAACATATCAAAATAGCAGGTTTGCAGATCCTAAATAAACTATAGCAATTAATTGTTGATAATGTACTATTACCTCATTTGCATCTGCCTAACCTTTCATCCAGCAGCATTTTGGTAAGCATATCTTAGGCCCAAGTAAGCTAAGAAGAGTTGAGCATTCACTCTCTGGTTGGCTGAAGATATCTGGAGTTTAGCCCTACCGTGGTGTAAGGAAAGCCATGACCTCCAAACAGACTGTGCATTTGAACCAAGGAATCCAAGGATAAGCAGAAATAAGCTATGTTTGCAACTCAGTTTTCAGGTATCTTCTCCAACGAATATTGCCCTGGTACTGACAGGTTGTTAGTACATCTCTTGGTGTGGATTTCACCAGCCGTTCGACTTTTGACTCCAGTATATATGCTGGTATGTTTTTTCCTCCTGATTAATTACCTAGCAATTAAAATTAAAAAAAGAGACAATACTTTAAGACCTACATAAGAATCCTCAAGGTATATGTTTTACATGATCGTATTAAATCGCCAGAATACTTATGCCCCTGTTGTCGCTGTCGCCAAACTGGGCGCTCAACGCGCTGACGGTTCTCGCTTCGGTTATGGATTGTCTAAAGCTTCTAAACAATTTTCAGTTATTTCTCTCTTATATATTTTCACTTTCTGCACTAATTCATTCCCTGAAGCTTGCAAAGTATTACTAACTTCTTGCCGGAGCCGGGTCCTTGGCTGGATCGCATGTCCTTGCCGTGGCTGGTAAAAAGTGAGGACAAAAGCACGGAACCTCGGTGGTTCGCTAACATTTATTGGAATCAAAAAAGCAGTACAGTACCTTGGACAAGCATGCATATATGTATATACACAAACATGGAAATCGACAGGAAACTATACATACTAAGGGATTCCTTTTCCCTGACTGCGCACAGGGTCTGCGCCTGGCTCCGTACATAGGGTTACATGCCTCGGCGGCAAGGTTAGTACGAGACGGTGGTTGCCGCGCCTTAGGGGTAAAACTTGCGAAAATGTTCAATATTTCAGGAGTTGCTCACCGGAATGCCATCTTCGGTCTCCAGGCGGACCGCGCCAGGCCTGGTGACTCATATTACCCGATAAGGGCCTTCCCACTTCGGCGTCAACTTGTTTGGATTCTTGGGGGATTGGATCCGCCGAAGAACAAGGTCGCCTTCCTCAGGGCTTCGGGCGTGAACCTTGCAGCTATGATAGCGGCGCAAGGCTTGCTGATAGCAAGCGGCTCGCACAGCAGCCCGAGGACGATCTTCCTCAAGGAGTGTCGCATCATCTTGGTGCAACCGCTCTTGCTCAAGCTCATCATAAGCGAGCACTCAAGGTGACCCGTATATGAGTTCAGTGGGGAGAACTGCTTCTGCCCCGTATACCAGGGCAAAGGGTGTCTGGCCAGTGGCTCGATTTGGTGTCGTCCTGATTGACCAAAGAACCGTTGGCAACTCATCAATCCAGCGCCTTCCGCACTTGTGTAGCTTGTCAAAAGTTCTGGTCTTGAGGCCCCGCATCACTTCCGCATTCGCCCTCTCAGCTTGGCCGTTACTTCTCAGATGGGCAACAGAAGCAAAACAGACCGTGCTGCCGAGGTCTTGAATGTACTGCATGAAGGTGCGGCTCGTGAACTGCGTGTAGTTGTCGGTGATGACTCTGTTTGGCACACCGAAACGACAGACTAGTCCCTTGAAGAACTTTACAGCTGACTGTGTTGTTACCTTTCTCACTGGCTCCACTTCCGGCCACTTAGTGAACTTGTCGATCGCGATGTACAAGTACTCAAAGCCCCCGACAGCACGGGGAAAGGGGCCCAGTATGGCGAGCCCCCAGACCGAAAATGGCCAGGAAAGAGGGATTGTTTGAAGAGCTTGGGCGGGTTGATGAAGCTTCTTTGAATGGAACTGGCACGCTTCACACTTGGTTACTAGTGCAGTTGCATCCTGGAGGGCGGTGGGCCAGAAGAAACCTTGTCGGAACACTTTGCCTGTAAGAACCCTTGACCCTATGTGAGAGCCACACATGCCTCCATGTATCTCTGCCAACAGCCTCAGTCCGTCCTCCTGAGGAATGCACTTCAATTTTACACCGTTCGGTCTTCTTCTATACAGGGCATCATCCATAAACTTGTACATGCTGGACCGACGGGCTACTTTCTCTCCTTCTTCCTGCTCCCCGGGGAGCTCTCCTGTTTGGAGGAAACGGACGGTGGGCTGCGCCCATGCCGAAGCCTTGGGCTCGAGGCAAGGACTAAAGGCTCATCTTTGGCCATAAGGGCAGCTGCTTCTATGGCTAGGGCGTGAGACCCTGCCGAGGGCTACTGCCATCCGGCAAGCTTGGGACTCCCGACAACGTCCTTGCCGGCGGCTCCTGGGAGCTCAGCAGGAAAGTACTTGCCGGGGCCCGCTTTCCTTTGTTTACTCTGTCCCGCTGATGTTTCAACGGGTGGGTGAGTTAGCTGAAGCACAAAGGTACCTTGTTCCACATGTAGCTTAAGGGCAGCATGCTTTGACAGATCGTTAGCAATGCCGTTCTCCGCTCGGGGAACATGCTTTGCTTGCAATCCGTCAAAGCGCTCTTCCAACTTCCTCACTTCATCCACATAGGACTCCATCAACGGGCTCTGGTAGTCCTTGTTTACTTGCTTGACGACGAGTTGTGAATCACCTCTGACGATGAGCTTTCTGATTCCAAGGTCTACCGTGATCCTGAGACCGGCCAACAACCCCTCGTACTCCGCCGTGTTGTTTGTTGATTTTTCCCGGGGGAAGTGCATCTGGATTACGTACTTGAGGCGCTCTCCAGTGGGCGTGACGAGTAATATGCCGGCACCAGCACCTTGGAATGAGAAAGCTCCATCGAAGTACATAATCAACTCACTGCCCGTCTCCTTGCAGGGGAGAGTGGTCTCTTGAATCTCCTCGCCGGGTGTTGCGGTCCATTCTGCTATGAACTCCGCCAGAGCTCGGCACTTGATTGTTGGAGTACTTTCAAACTTGAGGCCAAACCTCGACAGCTCTAACGCCCACTCCACAATCCTCCAGTCGCATCCGGGTTGTGTAAGATTCGTTGCAACGGGAGGTGCGTGACGACAGTGATCTCATGTGCTTGGAAATAGTGGCGCAGCTTTCTCGAGGCCATGAGGAGGCTGAAAAGTAGCTTCTGCATACCAGAATATCTTGACCTAGTCCCCTGCAAGAGGGAACTGACAAAATAGACTGGCTGCTTGATAACCCACAAGTATAGGGGATCGCAACAGTTTTCGAGGGTAGACTATTCAACCCAAATTTATTGATTCGACACAAGGGGAGTCAAAGAATATTCTCAAGTATTAGCAGCTGAGTTGTCAATTCAACCACACCTAGAAACTTAATATATGCAACAAAGTGTTTAGTAGCAAAGTAATATGATAGTAGTGGTAACGGTAGCAAAAGTAGTGTTTTTGGTATTTTGTAGTGATGATAGCAATAGCAACGGAAAAGTAAATAAGCGGAGAATAATATATGGAAAGCTCGTAGGCAATGGATCAGTGATGGAGAATTATGCCGGATGCGGTTCATCATGTAACAATCATAACCTAGGGTGACACAGAACTAGCTCCAGTTCATCAATGTAATGTAGGCATGTATTCCGAATATAGACATACATGCTTATGGAAAAGAACTTGCATGACATCTTTTGTCCTACCCTCCCGTGGTAGCGGGGTCCTTACGGAAACTAAGGGATATTAAGGCCTCCTTTTAATAAAGTACCGGAACAACGCATTAACACATAGTGAATACATGAATTTCTCAAACTACGGTCATCACCGGTAAGTATCCCAATTATTGTCACTTCAGGGTTAACGGATCATAACACATAATAGGTGACTATAGATGTAACGCCCCAAGACCGACGCTCCAGAAGACTTCCATATATTTCGCGATCACCGTGTGTTTCTTTTTGTTTGCTCTATTTATTTTGCATTGCATCATGTCTTCATGCCATCATGTCATTTAATTTTTAAAACTCAACTAAGTAAATTGCATAGATTTTGATCTATTTAAATCGAGGGAGTTCACATGGTGACTTCTCTTTATAACATATCCTCCCAATATTAGGGAGCTATATTAAAAATATTCCATTATCTTTGGAATCACCATAACATACCTGCGGTTTAAGTTCTATACATTTTCTATCTCAATCCCTTGCCTCAAACTTTGCCAACAATTCTTATCTCTTTTATTGAGGCTCTACCAAAAATCTCAACATTTTGGTCACTTCTAAACCTCGTCCTAGTTCAAACCCATTTGAATCAAATTCAAATGAGTTTGAATTCTTATTGTTCGATCTGGACCTTTCTAATTTTCTCGGACCAAGCATATTTTTGTTACTCCAAGAAAATTAACCACATGCCCAAATTCTTCCTCTAACCTTCTCTTCTCTCTTTTCCTTTATCTTATTTCTCCGTTTTGTTTTGATCTTTCTTTAGAGTGAGAGAGAGAGAGCCCAGCCCAGCTGCCCAGCCAGGCCTCTGGCCACTTCTTTCTCTACCGGGCCGGCCTCTAAGGCCCAGCCGCCCCACTTAACCTAAACCCTAACCCGATCGAACCCCCTCCCCCTCCCGATCCCCATCTCCTTCCCTCCAGCGCCGTCAGCGCCCGACCCCCTCTCCCTCTCCTCGCGCTCGATCCCCATCTCCCACCGCGCACCAGCACCCGACCTCCACCTCGTCCTTGTTGAACCGCGCCACCGGAGCCCAGCAGGTCGACGACCGCTCCTCCCTCTCCTCGTGCACGCTATGTTTTCTGCCAACACTAGTAAGGCCGCCTTGCACTACCGTTGCCCGAAGACCCGTGTACCACGAGCGCCAAGTTCGACTACCGCACGGTTACGCCAAGTTCATCTACGGAACATGTGTGTCTCTAATGTGTACCACTACGCCGGAGACCTCGGACCCGTCAAGTACCTCTCCGAAAACGAACGTGTGCCACTACTTCCACTACCGCCGCGAGAACGTCTACTTCCACTATGAACTCGATCCGCCCCGAAAATGCACGCTTCGAAGGTATAACCATCGAGACAATGCCCGTGAATGAGCGTATGTGTGTTGTATGTAATGCTTGTGTTTGCATCGTGTCTGAGTTGTCTCTTGCTCGGTCCTCCTCGTTTGCCGCTAACCCGTGGGAACCCGGTAACCGGGAGCACCCCACCGTTTATCGCATGACCCGCATCCGCACACTTCTCCTTTGCATCGGGATCTCAATCGAGTTACCGTGGCACCCCTTTTGTTTCTGCCACGATGACAAATGCTTCTTAATGCTCTTGTCAAATTTTAATAAAAATTGCATAAACTTGAACATGTCATCCGCATCATGTTAACAACGTTAAGATGTTTAAAATTGTTGTTGTTTGCTTCAAATTGCTAATGCATATGGGGATTTACCGGATTTGTTGTTTGTTATATCCGGCCCCATTTCAATTGTTTAGATGGTGTAGTTTTGTTATGCCTCACCTCTTGCCATGTTAACCAACATATAATATTGTTGAGTGCATAACTGAGAGAGAACTAAATAATTGATGTGGTGTTTTCGTCAATATGCAACTCGTTGCATATTGTGCTCCACTTAATTTGTAGGATTGTTTGTGCACTTTGCCATGCCATGCTTCATTAAACCGGACATGCATCATACTTGATTGTGCGTCATGCCATGTTCATGTGATGGTTGTTTACTATGTTGTGTGCTTCTTTCCGGTGTTTGCTTCTTCGGGTTGCTTCCGATAACGTCACGTTTGTGAGGATCCGTTCGACTTCGTCCGTGTGTCTTCTTCATGGACTCGTTTTTCTTCCTTGCGGGATTTCAGGCAAGATGACCATACCCTTGAAATCACTTCTATCTTTGCTTGCTAGTTGCTCACTCTTTTGCTATGCCTATGTTGCGATACCTACCACTTTCTTATCATGCCTCCTATATTGTTGAACCAAGCCTCTAACCCACCTTGTCCTAGCAAACCGTTGATTGGCCATGTTACCGCTTTGCTCAGCCCCTCTTATAGCGTTGTTAGTTGCAGGTGAAGATTGAAGTTTGTTCCTTGTTGGAACATGGAGATGTTGTTCCTTGTGGGAACATGTTTACTTGTTGGGATATCACAATATATCTTATTTAATTAATGCATCTATATACTTGGTAAAGGGTGGAAGGCTCGGCCTTATGCCTGGTGTTTTTTTCCACTCTTGCCGCCCTAGTTTCCGTCATATCGGTGTTATGTTCCCGGATTTTGCGTTCCTTACGCGGTTGGGTAATAATGGTAACCCCTTGACAGTTCGCCTTGAATAAAACTCCTCCAGCAATGCCCAACCTTGGTTTTACCATTTGCCACCTAGCCTTTTCTTTCCCTTGGGTTCTGCAGACTCAAGGGTCATCATTATTTTAACCCCCCGGGCCAGTGCTCCTCTGAGTGTTGGTCCAACCTGTCAGCCGCCGGTGGCCACCAGGGGCAACTCTGGGCTGGCCTACCGGAAGTTTAGACAATCTGAGTGTGCCCTGAGAACGAGATATGTGCAGCTCCTATCGGGATTTGTCGGCACATTCGGGCGGTGTTGCTGGACTTGTTTTACCATTGTCGAAATGTCTTGTAACCGGGATTCCGAGTCTGATCGGGTCTTCCCGCTAGAAGGAATATCCTTCGTTGACCGTGAGAGCTTGTCATGGGCTAAGTTGGGACACCCCTGCAGGGTTTTGAACTTTCGAAAGCCGTGCCCGCGGTTATGGGCAGATGGGAATTTGTTAACATCCGGTTGTAGAAAACCTGAAGTTGACCTTAATTAAAATACATCAACCGCGTGTGTAACCGTGATGGTCTCTTTCCGGCGGAGTCCGGGAAGTGAACACGGTGTTGGAGTTATGCTTGACGTAGGTTGTTCTAGGATCACTTTTTGATCATAGTTTCTCGATCGTGCTTTGCCTTCTCTTCTCGCTCTCATTTGCGTATGTTAGCCACCATATATGCTAGTCGCTTGCTGCAGCCCCACCTCATACCTTTTACCTTAGCCATAAGCTTAAATAGTCTTGATCGCGAGGGTGCGAGATTGCTGAGTCCCCGTGACTCACAGATACTTCCAAAACCAGTTTGCAGGTGCTGATGAGTCCGTGCAGTTGACGCAACTAAGCTCAAGGATGAGCTCGATGAAGATCTTGTCCTTTGTGTTGTTTCGTTCTAGTTGATCAGTAGTGGAGCCCAGTTGGGGTCGATCGGGGACCTTTGTCGCATTTGGGGTTCTTCTTTTATTTTGGTTCCATAGTCGGACCTTGATTGTATCTGGTTGATGTAATGCTTTATTCATGTATTGTGTGAAGTGGCGAATGTAAGCCAACTATGTATCTTTTTCCCTTATGTATTACATGGGTTGTGTGAAGATTACCTCACTTGAGGCATTGCTTTCAATGCGGTTATGCCTCTAAGTCGTGCTTCGACACGTGGGAGATATAGCCGCATCGAGGGCGTTACAATAGACTTGCAAGATAGGACCTAGAACTCTCATATATTGATGAAAATATAATAGGTTCAGATCTGAAATCATGGTACTCGGGCCCTAGTGACAAGCATTAAGCATAGCAAAGTCATAGCAACATCAATCTCAGAACATAGTGGATACTAGGGATCAAACCCTAACAAAACTAACTCGATTACATGATAGATCCCATCCAACCCATCACCGTCCAGCAAGCCTATGATGGAATTACTCATTTACGGCGGTGAGCATCATGAAATTGGTGATGGAGGATGATTGATGATGACGATGGCGACGAATTCCCCTCTCTGGAGCCCCGAACGGACTCCAGATTAGCCCTCCCGAGAGGTTTTAGGGCTTGGCGGCGGCTTCGTATCGTAAAACGCGATGAATTCTTCTCTCTGATTTTTCTCTCCCCAAAACACAATATATAGAGTTGGAGTTAGAGTCAGAGGAGCTCCAGGGGGCCCAGGAGGAAGGGGGCGTGCCCTAGGGGGGCAGGCGCGCCCCCACCCTCGTGGACAGGTGGTGGGCCCCCTGGCTTTCATCTTTTGCAAGGATTTTTTATATTTTCCGAAAAGTTATCCCATGAAGTTTCAGGTCATTCCGAGAACTTTTGTTTCTGCACATAAATAACACCATGGTAATTCTGCTGAAAACAGCGTCAGTCCGGGTTAGTTCCATTCAAATCATGCAAGTTAGAGTCCAAAACAAGGGCAGAAGTGTTTGGGAAAGTAGATACGACGAAGACGTATCAACTCCCCCAAGCTTAAACATTTGCTTGTCCTCAAGCAATTTAGTTGGCAAACTGAAAGTGATAAAGAAAAACTTTTACAATCTCTGTTTGCTCTTGTTGCTGTAAATATGTAAATCCAGCATTCATGTTTTCAGCAAAGATTATAACTAACCACATTCGCAATAACGCTTAGGTCTCAAGTTTACTCATATCAATGGCATAATCAACTAGCGAGCAATAATAATAAATCTCGGGTGACAACACTTTCTCAAAACAATCATAATATGATATAACAAGATGGTATCTCGCTAGCCCTTTCTGAGACCGCAAAACATAAATGCAGAGCACCTTTAAAGATCACGGACCGACTAGACATTGTAATTCATGGTAAAAGAGATCCAGTCAAGGCATACCCAATGTAAACTAACAATAATGAATGCAAATGACAACAGTGCTCTCCAATTGGTGCTTTTTAATAAGAGGATGATGACTCAACATAAAAGTAAATAGATAGGCCCTTCGCAGAGGGAAGCAGGGATTTGTAGAGGTGCCAAAGCTCGGTTTTGAAACAGAGATGAATAATATTTTGAGCGGTATACTTTCATTGTCAACTTAACAACCAAGACATGGCGATGTCTTCCATGCTACACACATTATAGGCGGTTCCCAAACAGAATGGTAAAGTTTATACTCCCCCTTCCACCAACAAGCATCAATCCATGGCTTGCTCGAAACAACGAGTGCCTCCAACTAACAAGAGTCCTAGGGGGAGTTTTGTTTGCAATTATTTTGATTTAGTTTGCATAAACCATGGGACTTGGCATCCCGGTGACCAGCCATTTTCTCGTGAGTGAGGAGCGGAGTCCACTCCTCTTGAGAATAACCCGCCTAACATTGAAGACACGGACAGCCCTAGTTGATACATGAGCTATTCGAGCATACAAAACCGGATATTTATTTGAAGGTTTAGAGTTTGGCACATACAAATTTACTTGGAACGACAGGTAGATACCGTATATAGGTAGGTATAGTGGACTCATGTGGAATAGCTTTGGGGTTTAAGGGATTGGATGCACAAGTAGTATTCCCGCTTAGTACAGGTGAAGGCTAGCAAAAGACTGGGAAGCGACCAGCTAGAGAGCGACAACAGTCATGAACATGCATTAAAATTAATCAACACCGAATGCAAGCATGAGTAGGATATAATCCACCATGAACATAAATATCGTGAAGGTTATGTTGATTTTGTTTCAACTACATGCGTGAACATGCGCCAAGTCAAGTCACTTAAATCATTCAGAGGAGGATGCCACCCTATCATACCACATCACAACCATTTTAATAGCATGTTGGCACGTAAGGTATACCATTATAAGCTCCTAGCTAATCAAGCATGGCACAAGAACTATGATCTCTAGTTGTCATTGCAAACATGTTTATTCATAATAGGCTGAATCAGGAATGATGAACTAATCATATTTACAAAAACAAGAGAGGTCGAGTTCATACCAGCTTTTCTCATCTCAATAAGTTCATCATATAATCATCATTATTGCCTTTCACTTGCACGAGCGAACGATGTGGATAATAATAATAGTGCACGTGCATTGGACTAAGCTGGAATCTGCAAGCATTCAATAAACAGGAGAAGACAAGGCAATACGGGCTCTTTTGTCAGATCAACAATAATGCATATAAGAGCCACTTCAACAATTTAATCATGGTCTTCTCCTATCGACCCCCAAAGAAAAGAAAAGAAATAAAACTATTTACACGGGAGAGCTCCCAACAAGTAAAAGAAGAACAGAGAATCTTTTTGGGTTTTCTTTTTAATTACTGCTACAAGCATGGAAAGTAAACTAATTAAAAACTACAACTAATTTTTTGGTTTTTCTTAAGGTTTATTAAACACACAAAAAGAAAGCATAAAAAGGAAAGTAAACTAGCATGGATGATACAATGAAAAAGTATGAGCACCGACATCTAGCAATGAGTGTGTGAACATAAATGTAATGTCGGTGGGAAATACGTACTCCCCCAGGCTTAGGCTTTTGGCCTAAGTTGGTCTATGGCCACGGCTGGCCTGGCGGATATCCATATAGTAGTTGGGGTCGTACTGAGATGCAGCGGCTATCGCCTCCTGAGCTGCGGCATGGAGATGAGCGGCCTCCGCTCTCCGCTCTCCTCTCGTACTCATCTGCCTCCTCTCTGGTAATAACATATCTTCCCTTTTGCCTGATGATCAAAGAAGGCAGGAGCAGGGAGAGTAATATGGACAGCACGGCGTCTGTCAAAGGTTAGTCGATACTGGAGAGGTGATTCATTCCTCTCGACAAACTGGTGGTGAACCATAGCATTAAAGTCTAGGTAAGCAGGGGGTAATTCAATATCATCTTCGTGTATGGCTATACCAAGAAAATTAGCTATGTGGGTTGCATAAATTCCTCCAAAGAAATCTCCATTAAATCTATTGAGATGCAGCCTACGTGCAACAATGGTTCCCAAATTATAAGATTTATCTCCTAATACAGCACTCCTAAGAATACTGAGGTCAGGGACACACATGTGACATGCCTCATCTTTACCATTAATGCATCTACCTATGAAGAGAGCAAAATAATGTATAGCGGGAAAGTGAATGCTCCCTATAGTAGCTTGTGTTATATCTCTAGATTCCCCCACAGTTATACTAGCAAGAAAATCTCTAAATTCAGATTTGCGAGGATCCCTGATACTACCCCATTGTGGAAGTTTGCAAGCAGTGGTAAAATCCTCTAAGTCCATAGTGTAAGAATTTTCATAAAGATCAAACAGGACAGTTGGAGAATTACGTGAAGATTAAAATTCAAACCTCCTCACAAAGGAACTAGTGAGATTGTGATACTGGCTGCACTTCTCTTCCTCGAAGCTCACAAGATCAGCGTTACACAAATATGTGTTAAATTCTTCCTTAATTCCCGCTCGATCCATAAAGTTCTCAGAAGGCCATTCACAAGGACGCACTAGAGCGTCTCTTGGTGGCTCATCATCAGCATCACGCATTGCAAGCCTGGGTCCTTGCTTCCTTGAAGAACCACCCTGGAACATTTTCCTAAGCATATTTCTTCCTCTGAAAAATTCTGAAATTTTTTAGTAACTTCAAAATAAAAGTGAACCAAACTCAATAATATTGATAGCAACTACTCATACAAGTGCCTAGAGCCTATATCATGCATCAAAACTACTTGGAACCATATAAATTTGACATGCAAGCTCAAGAACATGGTCACCTAGGAAGCACAAATTTGTAATGAATAAAGCACTAGAACAAAAACTAATTGGACCAATGGAGGAGTCACATACCAAGGAACAATCTCCCAAAGCAGTTTTGTGAGAGGTGCTTTGAGCAAGGAGATCGAAAATGGCAGCAAAACGAGCTTGGACTCGGGTTTGAGCTGGTTGTTCGTGTTTGTGGGAGGAAGAAGGAGTGTGTGGGTGAAAGGATAAGTGGAGGAGGGCCACCATGGGCCCACGAGGCAGGGGGCGCGCCCTCCACCCTCGTGGGCAGGTGGGTGACTCCCCTGCTGCGTTCTCAATGCCAAATATTCTCAAATATTCTAGAAAAAATCATATTTAAATTTCAGGGCATTTGGAGAACTTTTATTTTCGGGGTATTTTTATAGGGACCTTTACATCTATGCCCTTAACTCGAACCCACTACTCAGTTTTGCCCCTAATTTTTAGGTATGCTCAGTTTTGCCCCTCCGCCGTTAGTTTCACTTATAGAAATGCCCTTCTCTGCCGTTACCGTCCGGTCAAAGGTCTTTGACCGTCCTGAAAAAATAGCAAAAAAAATCAAAAAAATATGAAATTTGGTGGGATCGAAGATAATCATGTCCGCAAGGTGCGTGCACATTTTCATGCCGTTCGGACACTCCGGGAGCTCGTGTCAAAGGAAAACATAAATTTTGTACGCATGCGAGCAGTAAATTCAAAAAAAAAAGAAAAAAAATCAAAAAAAATATGAAATTTCGTGGGACTCAAGATATTCAGGTGCGCAAGATGTGTGCACGTTTTTGTTGTGTTTGGACATTGTAGGAGCTCGTGGAGAAAAAAACAAATTTTAGCTCAAAAAAACTTTGAAAAAATGCACTATTTTGTTTTTTTTTTCTCTAGAGCGCCCCGTACGTCATTTGATCACCAAAACTTGCAAGCACTTTGTGCACTCAAGCCTCTTTGACGCCAAATAAATTCAATTTTTTTTGAACTTTTTTGCTATTTTTTTCGAATTTACTGTTCATAGGCATAAATTATTTTTGTTTTCCTTTGCCACGAGCTCCCGGAGTGTCCAACCAACACAAAAATGTGCACGCGCCTTGCGGACATGACTATCTTCGATCCCACCAAATTTCATATTTTTTTGATTTTTTTTGCTATTTTTTTCTGGATGGTCAAAGTACTTTGAGCGGACGGTAACGGCGCAAAAGGGCATTTCTATAAGTGACACTAACGGCGGAGGGGCAAAACTGAGCATACCTGAAAATTAGGGGCAAAACTGAGTAGTGGGTTCGAGTTAGGGGCAGAACTGGAATTGGCCCATTTTTATATTGCACGGATAATCAGATAACAGACAGAAAAATATTTATTTTTATTTTATTTAATAACAGAAAGTAAAAGTAGGGTACAGAAGGTTGTGCCTTCTAGTTTCATCCATCTCATGCTCATCAAAAGGAATCCACTAACAAGGTTGATCGGGTCTTGTTAACAAACTCATTCCGAATAACATGGAACTGGAGAAATTTCGAATAACACTATGTTACCTCAACGGGGATATGCACGTCCCCAATAATAAGAATATCATATTTCTTCTTGACAGTAGAAAGAGGAAATTCAAAACCTCCAAATATAATCGATGGAATTTTTCCAATAGAATTGATACTGTGTACTTGGGATTGTTTCCTCGGAAAGTGTACCGTATGCTCATTACCATTAACATGAAGAGTGACATTGCCTTTAGTGCAATCAATAACAGCCCCTGCAATATTCAAAAAGGGTCTTCCAAGAATAATAGACATACTATCGTCCTCGGGAATATCAAGAATAACAAAGTCCGTTAAAATAGTAACGTTTGCAACTAGAACAGGCACATCCTCACAAATACCAACAGGTATAGCAGTTGATTTATCAGCCATTTGCAAAGATATTTCAGTAGGTGTCAACTTATTCAAATCAAGTCTACGATATAAAGAGAGAGGCATAACACTAACACCGGCTCCAAGATCGCATAAAGCAGTTTTAACATAATTTCTTTTAATGGAGCATGGTATAGTTGGTACACCAGGATCTCCTAGTTTCTTAGGTATTCCACCCTCAAAAGTATAATTAGCAAGCATGGTGGAAATTTCAGCTTCTGGTATCTTTCTTTTATTTGCAACAATATCTTTCATATACTTAGCATAAGGATTCATTTTGAGCATATTAGTTAATCGCATACGCAAAAAGATAGGTCTAATCACTTCACCAAAGCGCTCAAAATCCTCGTCATCCTTTTTCTTGGATGATTTGGGAGGAAAAGGCATGGGTTTCTGAACCCATGATTCTCTTTCTTTACCATGTTTTCTAGCAACAAAGTCTTTCTTATCATAATGTTGATTCTTTGATTGTGGGTTATCAAGATCAACAGCAGGTTCAATTTCTACATCATTATCATTGCTAGGTTGAGCATCATCATGAACATTATCATTAACATTATCACTAGTTTCATGTTCATTACCAGATTGTGTTTCAGCATCAGAAATAGAAAATATCATTTGGATTCTCAGGTGTTTCAGTAATAGGTTCACTAGAAGCATGCAAAGTCCTATCATTTTTATTTTTCTTCCTTTTAGAAGGACTAGGTGCATCTACATTATTTCTCTGAGAATCCTGCTCAATTCTCTTAGGGTGGCCTTCAGGATACAAAGGTTCCTGGGTCATTCTACCAGTTCTAGTAGCCACTCTAACAGCATAATCATTATTCTTACTATTCAATTCATTGAGCAAATCATTTTGAGCTTTAAGTACTTGTTCTACTTGAGTGGTAACCATAGAAGTATGTTTACTAATAAGTTTAAGTTCACCTTTGACATTAGCCATATAATCACCCATGTGTTCAAGATATTTTAATTGTACTTCAATTATCTACCAAAATAAGCATTAAAATCTTCTTGCTTAGCCATAAATTTATCAAACTCATCTAAGCATGGCCTAGCAAATTTAGTAAATGGCATTTCAACTTTGTCATATCTATAGAGAGAATTTACCTTTACTACCAGTGTTGGGTTATCAAGACTACGAGTTTCTTCAATAGGTAATGGATTAGGATCATATGTTTCTTCAACAGGCGGTAAATTAAGACCATGTATTTCTTCAATATGAGGTAAATTCTTATCATCTTCAGCTTTAATACCTTTTTCTTTCATAGATTTCTTTGCCTCTTGCATATCTTCAGGACTAAGAAATAGAATACCCCTTTTCTTCGGAGTTGGTTTAGGAATAGGTTCAGGAACTGGCTCAGGAGGTATCCAATTATTTTCATTTGTCAGCATATTATTCAATAGAATTTCAGCTTCATCCGGTGTCCTTTCCCTGAAAACAGAACCAGCACAACTATCCAGGTAATCTCTGGAAGCATGGATTAGTCCATTATAAAAGACATCAAGTATTTTGTTTTTCTTAAGAGGATGATTAGGCAAAGCATTTAGTAACTTGAGAAGCCTCCCCCAAGCTTCTGAGAGACTCTCTTCTTTAATTTGCACAAAATTATATATATCCCTTAAAGCAACTTGTTTCTTATGAGTAGGGAAATATTTAGCAGAGAAGTAATAAATCATATCCTGGGGACTACGCACACAACCAGGATCAAGAGAATTAAACCATATCTTAGCATCACCCTTTAATGAGAACGGAAATATTTTAAGGATATAAAGTAACGAGTTCTCTCATCTTTAGTGAACAGGGTAGCTATATCATTTAATTTAGTAAGATGTGCCACAACAGTTTCAGATTGATAGCCATGAAAAGGATCAGATTCAACCAAAGTAATTATATCAGGATCAACAGAGAATTCATAATCCTTATCGGTAACACAGATAGGTGATGTAGCAAAAGCAGGGTCAGGTTTCATTCTAGCATTTAGAGATTGTTGATTCCATTTAGCTAATAACCTCTTGAGTTCGTATCTATCTTTGCAAGCTAAAATAGCTAAAGAAGCTTCTTTATCAAAAACATAACCCTCAGGAATAACAGGCAAGTCTTCATCATCAATTTCATCAGTATTATCAGATTCAATATTTTCATTCTCTCTAGCCCCAGCAAGTTGTTCATCAAGAAATTCACCAAGTGGCACAGTAGTATCAAGCATAGAAGTAGTTTCATCATAAGTATCATGCATAGTAGAAGTAGCATCATCCATAAAATGCGACATATCAGAACGAATAGCAGAAGCAGGTTTAGGTGTCGCAAGCTTACTCATAACAGAAGGTGAATCAAGTGCAGAGCTAGATGGCAGTTCCTTACCTCCCCTCGTAGTTGAGGGATAAATCTTGGTTTTTTGATCTCGCAAGTTCTTCATAATGATAAGCAGATATAAATCCCAAGTGACTCAAAGAATAGAGCTATGCTCCCCAGCAACGGCGCCAGAACATAGTCTTGATAACCCACAAGTATAGGGGATCTCAACAGTTTTTGAGGGTAGAGTATTCAACCCAAATTTATTGATTCAACACAAGGGGAGACAAAGAATATTCTCAAGTATTAGCAGCTGAGTTGTCAATTCAACCACACCTGGAAACTTAATATCTGCAGCAAAGTGTTTAGTAGCAAAGTAATATGATAGTAGTGGTAACCGTAGCAAAAGTAGTGTTTTTGGTATTTTGTAGTGATGATAGCAATAGCAACGGAAAAGTAAATAAGCGGAGAACAATATATGGAAAGCTCGTAGGCAATGGATCAATGATGGAGAAATATGCCGGATGCGGTTCATCATGTAACAGTCATAACCTAGAGTGACACAGAACTAGCTCCAGTTCATCAATGTAATGTAGGCATGTATTCTGAATATAGTCATACGTGCTTATGGAAAGGAACTTGCATGACATCTTTTGTCCTACCCTCCCGTGGCAGCGGGGTCCTTACGGAAACTAAGGGATATTAAGGCCTCCTTTTAATAGAGTATCGGAACAACGCATTAACACATAGTGAATACATGAACTCCTCAAACTACGGTCATCACCGGTAAGTATCCCGATTATTGTCACTTCGGGGTTAACGGATCATAACACATAATAGGTGACTATAGACTTGCAAGATATGATCTAGAACTCTCATATATTGATGAAAACATAATAGGTTCAGATCTGAAATCATGGCACTCGGGCCCTAGTGACAAGCATTAAGCATAGCAAAGTCATAACAACATCAATCTCAGAACATAGTGGATACTAGGGATCAAACCCTAACAAAACTAACTCGATTACATGATAGATCCCATCCAACCCATCACCGTCAGCAAGCCTACGATGGAATTACTCACGCACAGCGGTGAGCATCATGAAATTGGTGATGGAGAATGGTTGATGATGATGATGGCGACGGATTCCCCTCGCCGGAGCCCTGAACGGACTCCAGATCAGCCCTCCCGAGAGGGTCTAGGGCTTGGCGGCGGCTCCGTATCGTAAAATGTGATGAATTCTTCTCTCTGATTTTTTTCTCCCCAAAACACAATATATAGAGTTGGAGTTGGAGTCGAAGGAGCTCCAGGGGGCCCACGAGGTAGGGCGCGCGCCTTATGGGGGCAAGCGCGCCCCCACCCTCGTGGACAGGTGGTGGGCCCCCTGGCCTTCATCTTTGGCAAGGATTTTTTATATTTTCCGAAAAGTTGTCCTGTGAAGTTTCAGGTCATTCCGAGAACTTTTGTTTCTGCACATAAATAACACCATGGTAATTCTGCTGGAAACAACGTCAGTCTGGGTTAGTTCCATTCAAATCATGCAAGTTAGAGTCCAAAACAAGGGCAAAAGTGTTTGGAAAAGTAGATATGATGGAGACGTATCAGTGCTGCACCATCTTCTTCTGTCCTACTTTGCTCACCTGCTCAGACCCCGCCTTGCTGGGATCAGGACTTGCCGGGGGTTCTGTCTCACCGGCGTCAGACTCTGTTGGGGAGGGCCCCGTCCCGCCACCCGATGGCTCCGCTGCTACTGCCGCCTCTTCCTCAAGTTCCCTCTGCGCCACCAGCGCGGCACTGACCACTTGATTCGTTGTTGCCAAGTATAGCAGCTACGGGTCTTGCGGTTTGGGCGCGACTAGTATCGGCGTGGAGGAGAGATACCTCTCCAATTCTTGCAGCGCAACCTCTGCCTCCGGAGTCCACTTTACTAGAACTCTTGCCGATTTGGAGATGAATCTACTCAGTGCGGCAACACAGCCAGCGAGCCTATGGACGTCTTTGACCCGCTTCGGTGCTTCAATCTGCTTGATCTCCTTGATCTTGTCGGGATTCGCTTCAATCCCGCGCTGAGACACAAAGAACCCAAGAAGTTTGCCGGACGGGACACCAAACACAAACTTCTCTGGGTTGATCTTGAGGTTGATCTTACATAGATTTGCAAATGTTTCTTCTAGGTCTTGTATGAGCGTGGCCTTGTCCTTGGTTTTGACCACTATATCATCCATATAGGCTTCCATATTTCTATGTAGCTGGGGCTCAAAACCAATTTGGACCGCTCGGCAAACGTCGAACCAGCGCTATTCAAGCCGAAAGGCATCCGTACAAAGCAGTACATACCACATGGGGTGATGAACGCGGTCTTCTCTTCGTCTTCTTTCATCATGAAGATCTGGTGGTATCCTGAATAGGCGTCGAGGAATCACAGCAGGTCACACCTGGCAGTGGAGTCTACAATCTGGTCGATGCGTGGCAGGGGGAAAGGATCCTTTGGACAAGTTTTATTGATATCTGTGTAATCAATACACAGCGTCCACTTCCCATTTGCCTTACGCACCACCACCGGATTGGCCAACTGATACGTCTCCAACGTATCTATAATTTTTGATTGCTCCATGCTATATTATCTACTGTTTTGGACATTATTGGGCTTTATTATCCACTTTTATATTATTTTTGGGACGAACCTACTAACCGGAGGCCCAACCCAGAATTGTTGTTTTTTGCCTGTTTTAGGGTTTCGAAGAAAAGGAATATCAAACGGAGTCCAAACGGAATGAAACCTTTGGGAACGTGATTTTCTCAACGAACAAGACCCGGGAGACTTGGACCCTACGTCAAGAAAGGAAACAGGAGGCCATGAGGTAGGGGGACACGCCCACCCCCACCAGGCGCGCCCTCCACCCTCGTGGGCCCCCTGTTGCTCCACCGACGTACTCCTTCCTCCTATATATATCCACGTACCCCCAAACGATCAAATACAGAGCCAAAACCCTAATTCCACCACCGTAACTTTCTGTATCCACGAGATCCCATCTTGGGGCCTATTTCGGAGCTCCGCTGGAGGGGGCATCGATCACTGAGGGCTTCTACATCAACATCATAGCCCCTCCGATGAAGTGTGAGTAGTTTACCTCAGACCTATGGGTCCATAGTTAGTAGCTAGATGGCTTCTTCTCTCTTTTTGGATATCAATACAATGTTCTCCCCCTCTCTTTGTTGGAAATATGCCCTAGAGGCAATAATAAATTAGTTATTATTATATTTCCTTGTTCATGATAATTGTCTTTATTCATGCTATAACTGTATTATCCGGAAACCGTAATACACGTGTGAATACATAGACCATAATATGTCCCTAGTAAGCCTCTAGTTGACTAGCTCGTTGATCAATAGATGGTTACGGTTTCCTAACCATGGACATTGGATGTCGTTGATAACGGGATCACATCATTAGGAGAATGATGTGATGGACAAGACCCAATCCTAAGCCTAGCACAAAGATCGTGTAGTTCGTATGCTAAAGCTTTTCTAATGTTAAGTATCATTTCCTTAGACCATGAGATTGTGCAACTCCCGGATACCGTAGGAGTGCTTTGGGTGTATCAAACGTCACAACGTAACTGGGTGACTATAAAGGTGCATTACAGGTATCTCCGAAAGTGTCTGTTGGGTTGGCACGAATCGAGACTGGGATTTGTCACTCCGTGTAAGCGGAGAGGTATCTCTGGGCCCACTCGGTAGGACATCATCATATGCGCAATGTGACCAAGGAGTGATCACGGGATGATGTGTTACAGAATGAGTAAAGAGACTTGCCGGTAACGAGATTGAAATAGGTATTGGATACCGACGATCGAATCTCGGGCAAGTAACATACCGATAGACAAAGGGAATTGTATACGGGATTGATTAAGTCCTTGACATCGTGGTTCATCCGATGAGATCATCTTGGAACATGTGGGAGCCATCATGGGTATCCAGATCCCGCTATTGGTTATTGACAGGAGAACGTCTCGGTCATGTCTGCATGTCTCCCGAACCCGTAGGGTCTACACACTTAAGGTTCGATGACGCTAGGGTTATGAAGATATGTGTATGCAGTAACCCAAATATTGTTCGGAGTCCCAGATGAGATCCCGGACGTCACGAGGAGTTCCGGAATGGTCCGGAGGTAAAGATTTATATATAGGAAGTCCTGTTTCGGCCATCGGGACAAGTTTCGGGGTCATCGGTATTGTACCGGGACCACCGGAAGGGTCCCGGGGGCCCACCGGGTGGGGCCACCTATCCCGGAGGGTCCCATGGGCTGAAGTGGAAGGGATCCAGCCCAAAGTGGGCTGGGGTGCCACTTCCCTTAGGGCCCATGCGCCTAGGGTGAAGGAGGAAACCCTAAGGAAGAGTCCCAAGGAGGGAAGGCACCTCCTAGGTGCCTTTGGGGGGGAGGACTCCTCCCCTGGCCGCCGCCCCCTTGGAGATTGGATCTCCTAGGGGCTGGCGCACCCCCCCTTGGGATTCCTATATATATTGGGGTAGGAGCGCCTCTCAAACATACCTTTTGCCTTTGGTGCAGCCCCTCCCTCTCTCCCCGTTACGTCTCTCTCGTAGTATAGGCGAAACCCTGCTACTGTGATGCCCTGCATCCACCACCACGCCGTCGTGCTGCTGAATCTTCATCAACCTCTCCCTCTCTCCTTGCTGGATCAAGGCGTGGGAGACGTCATCGGGCTGTACGTGTGTTGAACGCGGAGGTGCCGTGCGTTCGGCACTTGATCATCGGTGATTTGAATCACGACGAGTACGACTTCATCAACCCCGTTCACTTGAACGCTTCCGCTTAGCGATCTACAAGGGTATGTAGATGCACTCTCCTTCCCCTCGTTGCTAGTCTCTCCATAGATAGATCTTGGTGATACGTAGGAAAATTTTGAATTTCTGCTACGTTCCCCAACAGTGGCATCATGAGCTAGGTCTATTGCGTAGATTCTATGCACGAGTAGAACACAAAGAAGTTGTGGGCGTTGATTTTGTTCAATATGCTTGCCGTTACTAGTCTTATCTTGATTCGGCGGCATCGTGGGATGAAGCGGCCCGGACCAACCTTACACGTACTCTTACGTGAGACAGGTTCCACCGACTGACATGCACTAGTTGCATAAGGTGGCTAGCGGGTGACTGTCTCTCCTACTTTAGTCGGATCGGATTCGATGAAAAGGGTCCTTATGAAGGGTAAATAGCAATTGGCATATCACGTTGTGGTTTTGCGTAGGTAAGAAACGTTCTTGCTAGAAACCCATAGCAGCCACGTAAAACATGCAAACAACAATTAGAGGACGTCTAACTTGTTTTTGCAGGGTATGCTATGTGATGTGATATGGCCAAAAGGATGTGATGAATGATATATGTGATGTATGAGATTGATCATGTTCTTGTAATAGATGATCATGGAGCCCCAAGATGGAGATCAAAGGAGTTACATGATATTGGCCATATCATGTCACTATTTGATTGCATATGATGTTTATCATGTTATGCATCTTGTTTACTTAGTACGACGGTAGTAAATAAGATGACCCCTCATTAAAATTTCAAGAAGTGTTCTCCCCTAACTGTGCACCGTTGCTACAGTTCGTCGCTTCGAAGCATCATGTGTTAATCGGGTGTGATAGATCCTTTCATTCACATACAACGGGTGTAAGCAAGATTTACACATGCAAAAACACTTAGGGTTAACTTGACGAGCCTAGCATGTGAAGACATGGCCTCGGAACACAGAGACCGAAAGGTCGAGCATGAGTCGTATAGAAGATACGATCAACATGAAGATGTTCGCCGACGTTGACTAGTTCGTCTCACGTGTTAATCGGACACGGCCTAGTTCACTCGGATCATGTAATCACTTAGATGACTAGAGGGATGTCTATCTGAGTGGGAGTTCATAAGATGAACTTAATTATTCTGAACATAGTCAAAAGGATTTTGCAAATTATGTCGTAGCTCGCGTTTCAGTTCTACTGTTTAGATATGTTCCTAGAGAAAAATTAGTTGAAAGTTGATAGTAGCAATTATGCGGACTAGGTCCGTGAACTGAGGATTGTCCTCATTGCTTCATAGAAGGCTTATGTCCTTAATGCACCGCTTAGTGTGCTAAACCTCGAATGTTGTCTGTGGATGTTGTGAACATCTGACATACACGCTTTGATAACTACGTGATAGTTCAGTTAAACGGTTTAGAGTTGAGGCACCAAAGACGTTTTTTGAAACGTCACGAAACATATGAGATGTTTTGAGGGCTGAAATTGGAATTTCAGGCTCGTGCCCACGACAAGAGGTATAAGACCTCTGACGGTTCTTCTAGCCTACATACTAAGGGAGAAAAGCTCAATTGTTGAGCTTGTGCTCAGATTGTCTGAGTACAACAATCATTTGAATCAAGTGGGAGTTAATCTTCCAGATGAGATAGTGATGTTTCTCCGAAGTCATTACCACCAAGCTGCTTGAGCTTCGTGATGAACTATAATGTATCAGGGACATATATGATGATCCTTGAGATATTCGCGATGTTTGACACCGCGAAAGTAGAAATCAAGAAGGAGCATCAATTGTTGATGGTTGGTGAAACCACTAGTTTCAAGAAGGGCAAGGGAACAAAGGGATACTTCATGAAACGGCAATTCAGCTGCTGCTCTAGTGAAGAAACCCAAGGTTGAACCCAAACCCGAGACTGAGTGCTTCTGTAATAAGGGGAACAGCCACTGGAGCAGAATTACCCTAGATACTTGGTAGATGAGAAGGCTGGCAAGGTCGATAGAAGTATATTGGATATACATTGTGTTGATGTGTACTTTACTAGTACTCCTAGTAGCACCAGGGTATTAGATACCGGTTCGGTTGCTAAGTGTTAGTAACTCGAAATATAAGCTACGGAATAAACGGAGACTAGCTAAAGGTGAGCTGACGATATGTGTTGGAAGTGTTCTCAATGTTGATATGATCAAGCATCGCACGCTCCCTCTACCATCGAGATCGGTGTTTGCGTTGAGCATAGACATGATTGGATTATGTCTATCGCAATAAGGTTATTCATTTAAGGAGAATAATGGTTACTCTGTTTATTTGAATAATACCTTCAACGGTCTTAGACCTATAATGAATGGTTTATTGAATCTCGATCGTAGTGATACACATGTTCATGCCAAAAGATATAAGATAGTACCACCTACTTGTGGCACTGCCACGTAAGTCATATCGGTATAAAACGCATGAAGAAGCTCCATGTTGATGGATCTTTGAGCTCACTCGTTTTTTGAAAAGTTTGAGACATGCGAACCATGTTTGTTGGTAGATATGCATGAAGAAACTCTATACAGATGGATCGTTTTGTACTTTCTTGATTTTGAATCACTTGAGACATGCAAATCATACCACATGGGCAAGATGACTGAAAGCCTCGTTTTCAGTAAAATGGAACAAGAAAGCAACTTGTTGGAAGTAATACATTTTGATGTGTGCAATCCAATGAGTGCTGAGGCATGTAGTGGATATCGTTATGTTCTTACTTCACAGATGATTTGAGTAGATGTAGAGTATATTTACTTGATGAATCACGAGCCTGAATTATTGAAAGGTTCAGGTAATTTCAGGGTGAAGTTGAAATATCGTCGTGACAAGAGGATAAAATATCTATGATATGATCATAGAGATGAATATCTGAAT
Organism: Triticum urartu; assembly: GCF_003073215.2. Lineage (NCBI taxonomy): Eukaryota > Viridiplantae > Streptophyta > Magnoliopsida > Poales > Poaceae > Triticum > Triticum urartu. The sequence goes on from NC_053023.1 coordinate 703,905,819, forward strand.
TACGAGTTTGGCACAGAATTAAGACATTGTGGAAATTGTTTCACAACTAATACAGCCTGGAACACCATAGTGTGATGGTGTGTCCGAACATCATAACTGCACCCTATTGGATATGATGCATACCATGATGTCTCTTATCAAATTACCACAATAGTTTATGGGTTAGGCATTAGAGACAACCACATTCACTTTAAATAGGGCACCACGTAATTCCGATGAGATGACACCGTATGAACTATGGTTTAGAGAAACCTAAGCTGTCATTTCTTAAAAGTTTGGGGCTGCGACGCTTATGTGGAAAAGTTTCAGGCCGATAAGCTCGAACCCAAAGCGGATAAATGCATCTTCATAGGACAACCCCAAAACAGTTGGGTATACCTCCTGTCTCAGATCCGAAAGCAATAAAGGATTGTTTCTAGAATCGGGTCCTTTCACGAGGAAAAGTTTCTCTCGAAAGAATTGAGTGGGAGGATGGTGGAGACTTGATGAGGTTATTGAACCGTTACTTCAACTAGTGTATAGCAGGGCACAAAGAGTTGTTCCTGCGGCACCTACACCAATTGAAGTGGAAGCTTATGATAGTGATCATGAAACTTCAGATCAAGTCACTACCAAACCTCGTAGGATGACAAGGGTGCGTACTACTTCAGAGTGGTAGGTAATCCTGTCTTGGAAGTCATGTTGCTAGACAACAATGAACCTACGAGCTATGGAGAAGCGATGGTGGGCCTGGATTCCGATAAATGGCTCGAGGCCATATAATCCGAGAGAGGATCCATATATGAAAACAAAGTGTAGACTTTGGAAGAACTACTTGATGGTCGTAAGGCTGTTGAGTATAGATGGATTTTAAAAGGAAGACGGACAATGATGGTAAATGTCACCATTAAGAAAGCTCGACTTGTCGTTAAGATGTTTTCCGACAAGTTCAAGGAGTTGACTACGGTGAGACTTTCTCACTCGTAGCGGTGCTAAGAGTCTGTTGGAATTATATTAGCGATTACTGCATTATTTATGAAATCTTGCAGATAGGATGTCAAAACATTGTTTCCTCGACGATTTTCTTGAGGAAAGGTTGTATGTGATACAACCGGATGGTTTTGTCAATCCTGAAAGATGCTAATAAGTATGCAAAGCTCCAGCAATCCTTCTGAGGACTGGAGTAAGCATCTCGGAGTTGGAATGTACGCTTTGATGAGATGATCAAAGATTTTGGGTTTATATAAAGTTTATGAGAAACTTGTATTTCCAAAGAAGTGAGTGGGAGCACTATAGAATTTCTGATGAGTATATGTTGTTGACATATTGTTGATCAGAATGACGTAGAATATCTGGAAAGCATATAGGGTTATTTGGAAAGTGTTTTTCAATGGAAAACCTGGATTAAGCTACTTGAGCATTGAGCATCAAGATCTATAAGGATAGATCAAAACGCTTAATGGTACTTTCAAATGAGCACATACCTTGATATGATCATGAAGGTGTTCAAGATGGATCAGTCAAAGAAGGAGTTCTTGCCTGAGTTGTAAGGTATGAAGTTGAGACTTAAAGCTCGACCATGGCAGAATAGAGAGAAAGGACGAAGGTCGTCCCCTATGCTTAAGACATAGGCTCTACAGTATGCTATGCTGTGTACCGCACCTGAAGTGTGCCTTGCCATGAGTCAGTCAAGGGGTACAAGTGTGATCCAAGAATGGATCACAGGACAGCGGTCAAAGTTATCCTTAGTAACTAGTGGACTAAGGAATTTTCTCGATTATGGAGGCGGTAAAAGAGTTCGTCGTAAAGGGTTACGTCGATGCAAGCTTAACACCTATCCGGATAGCTCTGAGTAGAGATACCGGATGCATATAATGGAGCAACAATTTATAATAGCTCCAAGTAGATCAGTTATTTGGAATAGCTCCAAATAGAGCGTGGTAGCTACATCTAGGAGATGACATAGAGATTTGTAAAGCACACACGGATCTGAAAGGTTCGGACCCGTTGACTAAAACCTCTCTCACAAGCAACATGATCAAACCTAGAACTCATTGAGTGTTAATCACATAGTGATGTGAACTAGACTACTGACTCTAGTAAACTCTTGGGTGTTAGTCACATGGCGATGTGACCTGTGAGTGTTAATCACATGGCGATGTGAACTAGATTATTGACTCTAGTGCAAGTGGGAGACTGTTGGAAATATGCCCTAGAGGCAATAATAAATTAGTTATTATTATATTTCCTTGTTCATGATAATTGTCTTTATTCATGCTATAACTGTATTATCCGGAAATCGTAATACACGTGTGAATACATAGACCATAATATGTCCCTAGTAAGCCGAATCGTGCAATAACTGCATACGGGGTTGATCATCGTGGAGTATGTGGGAGCCAACATGGGTATCCAGATCCCGCTGTTGGCTATTGACCGGAGAGTCGTCTCAGTCATGTCTACATATCTCCCGAACCCGTAGGGTCTACACACTTAAGGTTCGGTGACGCTAGGGTTGTAGGGATATGTATATGCAGTAACCCGAATGTTGTTCGGAGTCCCGGATGAGATCCCGGACGTCACGAGGAGTTCCGGAATGGTCCGGAGGTAAAGATTTATATATAGGAAGTCCTGTTTCGGCCATCGGGACAAGTTTCGGGGTCATCGGTATTGTACCGGGACCACCGGAAGGGTCCCGGGGGCCCACCGGGTGGGGCCACCTATCCCGGAGGGTCCCATGGTCTGAAGTGGAAGGGATCCAGCCCAAAGTGGGCTGGGGCGCCACTTCCCTTAGGGCCCATGCGCCTAGGGTGAAGGAGGAAACCCTAAGGAAGAGTCCCAAGGAGGGAAGGCACCTCCTAGGTGCCTTTGGGGGGAGGACTCCTCCCCTGGCCGCCGCCCCCTTGGAGATTGGATCTCCTAGGGGCTGGCGCACCCCCCCTTGGGATTCCTATATATAGTGGGGTAGGAGGGCCTCTCAAACATACCTTTTGCCTTTGGTGCAGCCCCTCCCTCTCTCCCCGTTATGTCTCTCTCGTAGTATAGGCGAAACCCTGCTACTGTGATGCCCTGCATCCACCACCACGCCGTCGTGCTGCTGAATCTTCATCAACCTCTCCCTCTCTCCTTGCTGGATCAAGGCGTGGGAGACGTCATCGGGCTGTACGTGTGTTGAACGCGGAGGTGCCGTGCGTTCGGCACTTGATCATCGGTGATTTGAATCACGACGAGTACGACTTCATCAACCCCGTTCACTTGAACGCTTCCGCTTAGCGATCTACAAGGGTATGTAGATGCACTCTCCTTCCCCTCGTTGCTAGTCTCTCCATAGATAGATCTTGGTGATACGTAGGAAAATTTTGAATTTCTGCTACGTTCCCCAACACTCTTGTGGAGAACTATTCGATGTAATCTTCTTTTTGCGGTGTGTTTGTTGAGACCGAGGAATTGTTGGTTTATGATCAAGTCTATCTATGAATAATATTTGAATCTTCTCTGAATTCTTTTATGTATGATTGGTTATCTTTGCAATTCTCTTCGAATTATCAGTTTGGTTTGGCCTACTAGATTGATCTTTCTTGCAATGGGAGAAGTGCTTAGCTTTGGGTTCAATCTTGCGGTGTCCTTTCCCAGTGACAGTAGGGGCAGCAAGGCACGTATTGTATTGTTGCCATCGAGGATAACAAGATGGGGTTTTCTTCATATTGCATGAGTCTATCCCTCTACATCATGTCATCTTGCTTAAAGTGTTACTCTGTTTTTAACTTAATACTCTAGATGCATGCTGGATAGCGGTCGATGAGTGGAGTGATAGTAGTAGATGCAGGCAGGAGTCGGTCTACTTGGCTTGGACGTGATGCCTATATACATGATCATACCTAGATATTCTCATAACTATGCTCAATTCTGTCAATTGCTCAATAGTAGTTTGTTCACCCACCGTAGAATACTTATGCTCTCGAGAGAAGCCACTAGTGAAACCTATGGCCCCCGGGTCTATCTTTATCATATTGATCTCCTACTAATTAGTTATTTCCTTTGCTATTTACTTTGCGTTTATTTTACTTTGCGTATTTTATCATAAAAATACCAAAAATATTATCTTATCATATTTATCAGATCTCACTCTCGTAAGTGGCCTTATAGGGATTGACAACCCCTATTTGCGCTGGTTGCGAGGATTTATTTGTTTTGTGCAGGTACGAGGGACTCGTGCGTAGCCTCCTACTGGATTGATACCTTGGTTCTCAAAAACTGAGGGAAATACTTACGCTACTTTGCTGCATCATCCCTTCCTCTTCGGGGAAAACCAACGCAGTGCTCAAGAGGTAGCACCAACCATGTGGGGTGGAGTACTCCTCTAACCAGGCATGCCGCTTCCAACTTCCTGATCTCTTCTATGATGAACTCTTGTCGCTCCAAAGCTTGCTTCCTGACCTTTTGCTTGACGGGCCGCGCATGAGGACAGACAACAAGATGGTGCTCAATCACCTCCCTAGGAACGCCGGGGATGTCGGATGCTTGCCATGCAAACACATCAACATTCGCCCGCAGGAAGGCGACGAGCGTGCTTTCCTATTTGCTGTCGAGGGTGGAGCTTATGGTGAAAGCCTCGCCCGTGCCGTTCTCCTTGACGAGCACCTTCTTGGTTTCTGGTGGTGCGGCCTTGGACTTCTTGTTCTTGCCGGTGGAGCTCTCTGGAATGTTCTCAACGGGAGCACAACACCCCAAAGAGGTGCGCTTGCCGGAGTGGGTGCAAGAGGTCTCGCCGGAAGAGGTCTTGCCAGAAGGGGTCTTGCCGGCCTTCTTCTTCCCCGGAGCTTCAGCGGCAGGGGCAAGTGTCTTCGCGGCAGTTCCTGCAACTGCCTCTCGGTAAAGTTGGTCGGCGCAGATGAGTGCATCTTTCTTGTCGGAGGGGATGGTGATGATGGTCAGCGGCCCTGACATCTTTAACATGTTGTAGGGGAGTGGGATGCCGCCATGAACTTGGCCAACGCTGGGCGGCCAAGGATCCCATTGTATGGCAAGGGTATCTCGGCGACATCGAAGATGATCTTCTCCGTCCTATAGTTCAGTTCGCCTCCAAACGTAACGGGCAGCGTGATTTTACCTTTAGGTTGGCTCCTTCCCAGGTTGACCCCTTGAAACGTGTCCGTATCTTCGAGGTCTTTATCAGGAATCTGCAGCTTCTTGATCACAGCGGGCGAGATCAAATTCAGACCGGACCCACCGTCAATCAGCACTTTCGTCACCTTGAGGTTGCGTATCGTTGGAAAGACCAACAACGGCAAACACCCAACCGCAGTTGTGCGATCAGGGTGACCCTCGGTTGCAAAAATGATGGGTGTGCGGGACCACTTCAGGGGCTTCTGGGCATCGAACGACGGCTCTGCCACAGCGACTCCACGCGCCCACTGCTTCAGCTAGCGGTGTGAGGTGTGCAACGAGGTGCCACCGTCGACACACATGGCCTCTATAGGCTTCTGGAACTCGTGCTCGCCAGACTCGTCGTCCTCGCCGTGATCATCCTCCTCCTCCTGCTTGTCGCGGCCCCGAGCGGGCTTCTCTTTTTGGTTATCTTTGTCGCGGCGACCCCCTTGGCCGCCACACTGATACGTCTTCGTCGTATCTACTTTTCCAAACACTTTTGCCCTTGTTTTGGACCCTAACTTGCATGATTTGAATGTAACTAACCTGGACTGACGCTGTTTTCAGCAGAATTGCCATGGTGTTATTTTTGTGCAGAAATAAAAGTTCTCGGAAAGACCTGAAAATCAACGGAGAATTATTTTGGAATATATAAAAAATACTGGAAGAAAGATCCACGTCAGGGGGCCTCCACCTGCCCACGAGGGTGGGGGCGCGCCCCCTGCCTCATGGGCCCCCTAACGCTCCACCGACCTCATCCTTGACTCCATATATTCACTTTTGGGGAGAAAAAAACCAGAGAGAAGGATTCATCGCGTTTTACGATACGGAGCCGCCGCCAAGCCCTAAACTCTCTGGGGAGGGCTGATCTGGAGTCCGTTCGGGGCTCCGGAGAGGTGAATCCGTCGCCATCATCATCATCAACCATCCTCCATCACCAATTTCATGATGCTCACCGCTGTGCGTGAGTAATTCTATCATAGGCTTGCTGGACGATGATGGGTGATGTCTACTACACAACCTTCTTCTTGTAGACGTTGTTGGGCCTCCAAGTGCAGAGGTTTGTAGGACAGTAGCAAATTTCCCTCAAGTGGATGACCTAAGGTTTATCAATCCGTAGGAGGCGTAGGATGAAGATGGTCTCTCTCAAGCAACCTTGCAACCAAATAACAAAGAGGCGCGCGCGAGAGAGAGAGAGATCAAACACATAGCTACTGGTACATACCCTCAGCCCCGAGGGAGAACTACTCCCTCCTCGTCATGGAGAGCGCCGGGATGATGAAGATGGACACTGGAGAAGGATCACTACTAGGGAAAAGCCTATACACAGAATTTTACCAGTAGCGCTGTACAAAATCAAGCGCTGCTGCTACTTAGTAGCAGCGCTCGTAAATAAACCGCGCTACTGCTATGACTTTAGCAGTAGCACGTACTTGCGAAAAGTGCTGCTGCTACGTTTGAACTGGGCGCACATGGCTAGCCCAACCTAGCAGTAGCGCGTATAATGGCCCAGCGCTACTGCTAATCTCCTTAGCTGCAGCGCGCTTACGTGTAAAGCGCTGCTGCTAACGGAAATAAAATAAAGTGAAAAACAAGTAGAAAAGTAAATGAAAATGAAAGAAATGGAAAAAGGAGAAAGGGAAAAAATAAAATGTAAAGAAAAATAAAAGAAAAAAGGGAAAAAAGGAGAAAGGAATAGCAGTAGCGGGTTTTAGTAAACGCGCTATAGCTAACTTAGCTATAGCGCATTTCCGGAAACGCGCTACCATTACGTTTCACTTAAACAGCGGTTTCCCCCCACCCCCCCCCCCCGCCCCCCATTCTTCCCCCAATCGTCCCTCGCCCTCGCCGCCGTCTCCTCGCCGCCGCCGCCCGAGGCCGCCCTCAGCCTCACCGCCGCTGCCCGAGGCCGCCCTCAGCCTCACAGCCGCCGCCCAAGGCCGCCCTCCACGTCACCATCGGCGCCCTCCACCTCACCGCCGCCCAAGCCCGCCCAGGACCGCCCTTGCCTGTGCCCGAGCCCGCCCTCTCCGCCCCTGCCTCCGTCACCGAGCACCTCCCCGCCACCGTCTCTCCCCTCTCTATAAGTCCCCCACCCCTCCCCCTCACTCATCTCTCTTTGTATTTTAGAGAAAAAATTAGATGTTAATTAGATGTTTTTCAGTTAGGGCACTAGAGTTTGCTAGGTTAATTAGGTTAGTAGTGCTGCTAGTAGTATTGGTACAGTAGGTTAGTTAGGTGATGTTAAATGAATAACCTAAATGAATGAAATTAGTAGTTAACTGAATTTTTTTCCTTTCATCATTATAGAGCACTAAAGTTAACTGAATTTTGTTCTATTAGTAGTTAAATGAATTTTCTTCTACACTGTTTGCACATGTGGTTGCTCGTGTATATTTGGACACTGTTTGCAGGGAATGATGCTTAGTGGCCTATGTTTTGCCGGAATGTTGATTCATTTCTTTTCCGGCAAATTTTAGGTTCTCGATTTGTCCACTTTTTAGCAAAGCTCATGCCGAAATTTTCCATGAATTTCGGCATGACTTGTGCTACAAACTAGGACATATCGAGTGCCCGTGATTTGCCGCACCAGGAAGGAGTCAACATTCTTGCAAAACAATAGGCCTTTTTATGTCATTATTCATTTTATTAGGTCTAGAATTAATTGACTAGATTTAATCATAGGAAACATGGCTAGCAACGATGAAGGACAGGGTTCTGGTGATTGCGACGATGCCTACCAGGCGGCAGACGAATTTTTTAGCCTTACCGATGATCAACCGATGTTATTGCTGGGCCCACCGGTGGCATCGGGGACTGAGACCGACACGCAGACAGGTGCTGAGACTGAGACCGGCGCTCAGACTCAGACCGGCATCGAGACCGGCGCTGAGACTGAGACCGACGCTGCCTCAGGGAGCGGAGCCGGTGTAGAACCAAAAGCAAAGAGGCAACGGGTTCCTAACAAACTCAGGACTACTAGAGTGGTGGTCGCGGAGGTGGACGATGACAATTTTGAGCCAACGGCACCCGATGAAGCGCGTCGATGCTACGGCAATCAAATAGGCTACATCGTACGGACAACCGCCACCATCAACGATGAGAAACTACAGAAGATAGAAAATATGAGGAGCTCCCTCCTAAAGAAGTTTCACCAGATATTCTTGTTCCCGGGCCGGAATGAGAAGGATTATAAAGATCCAGATGAGGACCCGACAATGAAGAAGATAAACAAACGCGCCATGACCAAGTTTAGCGACGCGTTGGCCGCCTGGAAAAATCGAGTGAAAGCAAGGATCATCGACAAGAAGGAACCCTACTTCGAGATTGTAAAGGATAATCCGACAATCACGGAAGAGCAGTTTCAAATATTCAAGGAGGCTTGCGAGGCCGAAGATGCCAAAAAAAGTCTAAGTACATGAAGGGGCTTCAAGAGAGGAACATTGGGAGCCACCACCTCGGAAGTCGTGGTTACGGCGGAAAGAGGTCCAAATGGTCCAAGGAGGACGCGGAAGCCGCGAGTCTGGGCATCCCAGACCCCTTGGTGGAGTTCACCGTCCCGCAGGAGCGTGACGTCCTCAGGGCCCGGCACCGTTGGGACCCAGTGAAAAAGGTTTACGAGACAACACCGGTCATTACGGAGTTCATGAGACTGCTGGTAATTTTAGTTTCTGATCAATTCGACTGCACACGTTAGTCATATTTGTAAACGATCGTTGTGCCTTTTGCAGAGAGAGCAGCACGGGATTGTGGCCGAAAGCGACTCGCCGTCTGAGGCATTGGCGAGGCCCAAGTGGGACACTCCATTCAACCGGGCGTTGAACATATTGTAACAACAACCGGTGGATACTCGACCGTCGTATGGACGCGTGCACGGTGTCGGAGACGGCGCCACGTGGAAGAAGTACTACCGTGAGACCACGGAGGAGAGAAAGGAAAGATGGAGGTTAAATGAAGAAAACATCGACGAGAGGGTTGAGATTGCGGTTGAGAAGAAATCAACTGAGACAGTCGCAACAGCGGTAGCTGCCGCAAAATAGGTGGCTTTAGATATTTCTACTACCTTGGTTCCGACCGTTTTCAATTAGACCAGGCAAAATCCAAAAAAAGATGCAGCGGACTTTCCCCTTGCTGACTTCTTGGCGGGGAGCAGCTCGACTAGCGTTGCACCAGCACCTGCAGCTGCACCTGCTCCCGCACCGGCTACCGCACCGACTCCCGCACCGGACGTGCTAGGCGGTGCTTCGTCTTTGGCTGAGCTCGACTCCCTCACGGTATCTGTCACACCGGCCCCCTTCAATATAAATGTATAATCTCCCGTTTTCGTTGCCTTTCGGATGTCTCACGTCGTAGACTTTTCTTTGCAGGCCGACGAAACCCTGTGCACCATATTGTACACCATCGGCGACCAGAAGGTGGACGTGGGGAAGGCGACGATAATGGAGCCGAAGGAACCATTGTTCCACAACCGGCCGATCCCCCTGAACGCCTTCAAGGTTTCCGTGGCCAGTTTCAAACCGGGCCATGAGAATTTGCCTCCTCCAGTACTACTGGGGGATGACGACGAGACACCGCGGCGGCTTGGTGATTGTTGCAATGCTGGGTGGGTCCTGTTGTGGCCAAAGAGTCTGCTTCGTCTGGAGGCGGCCGGGAGCACACCCACGAGCACGCAGCCTCAGCAAGGTATGAACATCAACACCCCACCTACCCAATTATCGTCGGGTGTCGGGTTGGGTGATAGCGGACGGGGTAAGGAGGAGGCTCCATTAGTCGCTGATGACGTCGCCATGGATGAGGATGAGGACGATGATGGCGCTGCTGAACAGTATGTCTATACTGGCGCCTCCTCAGGGTTTGAGCGTCATGAGTCGGTGCCTGAATTGCCGTCTCAACATATTATGGACGACCTTCCGGTAGTAAAGAAGTTTTGGAAGAGAGCGAGTAAAGGCAAAAAAGCTGTTTCTATGATCCAGCCGCCTCAGCAGCCTCGGCTTCAGGACCGTATAGATATCCCCGGTGCGGATAAATGGCATATCCCCGGTCAACCAATCCTACCTGCAATAGCGCTACGGGCCAGATTCGGCGATCTAAAGAGACTTCATGACGATGTGCTGCGGGTAGAGAAAGACCTCATCGCCTCGAAAGATCCAGGATACCCACTCTATGTGGTTAACGTTCCGCGGCAAATGTCGTACATCGACAGCTTCCCAGCGGATAAGTTCTTCCTCTGATTCGATTACATATTCAACATGTTTCACGTGAAGAAGCTGGATTTTACGTTTGTCCGCCTTTATGCCTTGCACATGAACTACATCATCGGGGTTGAGCAGATATCTCATGTCTGTGTCGCTGACCCGTACTACATGCACGAGGGCTTCTTGGGAGTCTGCGCAAATCACCGTGAATACGCGAGGGATTACATCGTCAGTTTCATGCTCATCAATAAGGACAAGGGGGCGATTCTCATGCCTTATCATCCCGTGTAAGTCATCCGCGCTGCTATCCTTCCTTCGATTTCAATCATTCATTTGCACGGTGGAGGCTAATTAATTTGAGGACTTATTTTGCGTAGTGGCGGGCGCGCCGTCCTCATCATCCTCTACCCCCGATTCTCCCACGCTCTTTACTTGGACACGTCGAAGAACATTCACAAAAAGGATTACACCCACATCAAGGATGTTCTCGACAGTGCTATGTATCACTACCAATCACTGGGTGGAGAGGTCAGGGACAAGAAGATGAGGGGCGGCAGGGTCGCCTTCGGCCATAAGACCAACTTCTGCTGCATCCAGCAACCGGACGATTCTCTTAATGATGGATTCTATGTCCTACACCACATGCTAGAGTACAGACGGGATCACTAGAACCTTCGCATGGCACCTTCTTCCGGCGATGCCCATATTCTGCAATGGGCAAAGGACATAGGAGATATCGAGGATCATCGACTTCGAGCTGAGTTCTATAACATCCAGCGCGAACTTTCCCAAATCATCATGAAGGAGGTCGTCGGAAAAACAGGGATGTTCTACGAAGAAGGACAAATGTCGCGGGAAGACGTCTGAACATGGATAGCCTCTCAGCGTCTCGACCTGAAGCCTTTCACTAGGCTCGGGGACTATCTCCCTGACTTGGATGGATGGAACGACATGTTGGAGTGATTGTCGATATATGACAATGTGTCTGTTTAGTCCATACTTTCTGTATGACAAAACTTTGAGTTATGCACGGTGAAACTTTATTTGTGATGTAATTAAACCGTCCTCCTCCTCGACTAGGGAAAATCACTCTAGTTAGGGCATTTTGGGGTACGATGAACTTTGTTATTTATGCTTATGATATGTTGTTTTTATTTTTGCCAAGTCTGTCTCTTTCTGTTGCTCAACTATATATGTTGCATATCATCGACTCATGTGATGATGCAGGTGCATAGATCATAGATGGCGAAGAAGTGCTATGCCAGGAGTATATATACGACAAGTGGCCGGAGTGTCAGGCCCTTCCGGTTTCCGAGCGACAGGCAGTAGTTAGTTTAGAGGTTCACGCTAATGCGAAAGAGGGATACGAACTCATGTTCTCAAAGTGATAGCTCTTCTCGCGTATATCATTGTTTAGATGGATGACGATGTATTTGCATATCATTCGAGAATTGTATCGCTATTTTCGAGATGATGACGAGAGACCACTTTGTGTTGGATGATGATTATGATGATGACATGATTTGATGAGACTAATTGTATGTATATGCTATGACTACATTTGTATGTGTATGATATGCTAAAGATTATTGTATAAAGCCTATTCAAATACAAAACAAATATGCAGGAAAAAAACTAATAAATAAACTAGTAGTAGCGAGGGGGGAAATTTAGCAGTAGCGTCGCATTGTCAGTAGCGCATCCCAGCAAACAGCGCTGCAGATAATATCAGTAGCGCCCTTTCCCAAAGAGCGCTACAGCTATTCATGTATAGCAGTAGCATGGGACAACCGGCGCTACTGCTATACGTTAGCTGTAGCGCCTTATTAGTAGCGCCGGTGCCCGCGCTATTGAGAGGCCCAAAACCCTCGCTGCTGGTAGGCTTTTCCCTAGTAGTGGATTGCCCCCTCCGGCAGGGTGCCGGAACGGGTCTAGATTGGTTTTCGGTGGCTATGGAGGCTTCTGGCGGCGGAACTCCCGTTCTATTATGCTCTCAGATGTTTTTAGGGTACATGGAGATATATAGGCGGAAGAAGTACGCCAGGGGGGCCACGAGGGGCTCACGAGGGTGGAGGGTGCGCCCAGGGGGGTGGGGGCGCCCCCTGCCTTCTGACCTCCTCGCAGATCCCGCGACGTGCACTCCAAGTCTTCTGGGCTTCTTTCCTTCCAAAAATGAGTTCCGTGAAGTTTCAGGTCAATTGGACTCCGTTTGATTTTCCTTTACTTTGAAACCCTAAAACAGGGTAAAAACAGAAACTGGCACTGGGCTCTGGGTCAATAGGTTAGTCCCAAAAATGATATAAAAGTGTATAATAAAGCCCATAAACATTCAAAATAGTAGATAATATAGCATGGAGCAATCAAAAATTATAGATACGTTGGAGACGTATCAGCATCCCCAAGCTTAATTCCTGCTCGTCCTCGAGTAGGTAAATGATAAAAACAGAATTTTTGATGTGGAGTGCTACTTGGCATAATTTTAATGTAATTCTTCTTAATTGTGGTATGAATATTCAGATCCGAAAGATTCAAGACAAAAGTTCATATTGACATAAAAATGATAATACTTCAAGCATACTAACTAAGCAATTATGTCTTCTCAAAATAACATGGCCAAAGAAAGTTCATCCCTACAAAATCATATAGTTTAGTCATGTTTCATTTTCGTCACATAAGAATGCTCTCATCATGCACAACCCCGAGGACAAGCCAAGCAATTGTTTCATACTTTAGTAATCTCAAACTCATAAACTTTCACGCAATACATGAGCGCGAGCCATGGACATAGCACTATGGGTGGAATAGAATATAATGGAGGGGGGTTATGTGGAGAAGACAAAAAAGGAGGAAGTCTCACATCAACGAGGCTAATCAATGGGCTATGGAGATGCCCACCGATTGATGTTAATGCAAGGAGTAGGGATTGCCATGCAACGGATGCACTAGAGCTATAAATGTATGAAAGCTCAACAAAAGAAACTAGTGGGTGTGCATCCAACTTGCTTGCTCACGAAGACCTAGGACACTTGAGGAGGCCCATTGTTGGAATATACAAGCCAAGTTCTATAATGAAAATTCCCACTAGTATATGAAAGTGATAACTCAAGAGACTCTATATGAAGAACATGGTGCTACTTTGAAGCACAAGTGTGGAAAAAGGATAGTAGCCTTTCTCTTTTTTTGGGGACAATGCTCTATTGAATGATGATCATCACACTTCTATTTATTTACAACTCAATGATTACAATTCGATACTAGAACAAAGTATGAATCTATATGGATGCCTCCGGCGGTGTACCGGGATATGCAATGAATCAAGAGTGACAAGTATGAAAAATTATGAACGGTGGCTTTGCCACAAATACTATGTCAACTACATGATCATGCTAAGCAATATGACAATGATGAATGTGTCATGATATACTGGATGGTGGAAAGTTGCATGGCAATATATCTCGGAATGGCTATGGAAATGCCATAATAGGTAGGTATGGTGGCTGTTTTGAGGAAGATATAAGGAGGTTTATGTGTGAAAGAGCATATCATATCACGGGGTTTGGATGCACCGGCAAAGTTTGCACCAACTCTCAATGTGAGAAAGGGCAATGCACGATACCGAAGAGGCTAGCAAGGATGGAAGGGTGAGAGTGCGTATAATCCGTGGACTCAACATTAGTCATAAAGAACTCACATACTTATTGCAAAAATATACAAGTCATCAAAAACCTCGGTACTACGCACATGCTCCTAGGGGGATAGATTGGTAGGAAAAGACCATCGCTCGTCCCCGACTGCCACTCATAAGGAGGACAATGAAATAACACCTCTTGTTTCAAAATTGTTACACAACGTTTACCATACGTGCATGCTACGGGACTTGCAAACTTCAACACAAGCATTTCTCAATTTCACAACTACTCAACTAGCACGACTTTGATATTATTACCTCCATATCTCAAAACAATCATCAATCATCAAACTTCTCTTAGTATTCAACACACTCATAAGAGAATTTTACTATTCTTCTTGTATACCTAGCATATTAGGATTATTTAAGCAAATTACCATGATATTTAAGACTCTCAAAATAATCTAAGTGAAGCATGAGAGATCAATAGTTTCTATAAAACGAATCTACCACCGTGTTCTAAAAGATATAAGTGAAGCACTAGAGCAAGCGACAAACTACTCCGAAAGATATAAGTCAAGATCAATGAGTAGTCGAATAATTATGCAACTATGTGAAGACTCTCTAACATTTAATAATTTCAGATCTTGGTATTCTATTCAAATAGCAAGCAAAGCAAAATAAAATGACATTCTAGGAATGGCAAACATCATGTGAAGAAGCAAAAACTTAGGATCAACCGAAACTAACCGATAATTGTTGAAGAAAAAAGGTGGGATGCCAACCGGGGCATCCCCAAGCTTAGATGCTTGAGACTTCTTGAAATATTATCTTGGGGTGCCTTGGGCATCCCCAAGCTTGAGCTTTTGTGTCTCCTTAATTCCTCTCATATCAAGGTCTCCCTAAATCTCAAAAGCTTCATCCATACAAAACTCAACAAGGACTCGTGAGATAGTTAGTATAAACCATTGCCAAAACCTTATCATACTCTACTGTAGCAAATCACTGAAATTATTATTCAACATTGCATACTAAATGCCTCTGCATATTTAATAGTCCTATCCTCAAATAGAATCATTAAACAAGCAAACATATGCAAACAATGCAAGCATAACAGCAATCTGCCTAAATAGGATAGTCTATAAAGAATGCTGCAACATCCATACTTCCCTAGCTCCAAAAATTATGAAATAAAATTCCCACTGTAGTAAATTTATCAGAGCTTAGTATGCAAAAGGTTTCAACATTTTATCACATTCTGACTTTTCTAGGGAATTATTGCAACAATGGTAAACTTTCTGTTTTCAAACAGCAAGATGAAGACTTGTAACATAGGCACAGTAAAGGCTATCAATGCCACTTTCATTGAAATAAAAGATGCAAAACATTGTTCTAAATAAACAGAAAGCAAATCCTAACAAAATAAATTGACGCTCCAAGCAAAACACATATCATGTGGCGAATAAAAATATAGCTCTAAGTAAAGTTACCGATGAATGAAGACGAAAGAGGGGATGACTTCCGGGGCATCCCCAAGCTTAGGCTCTTGGCTATCCTTGAATATTACCTTGGGGTGCCTTGGGCATCCCCAAGCTTAGGCTCTTGCCACTCCTTGTTCCATAATCCATCAAATCTTTACCCAAAACATGAAAACTTCACAACACAAAACTTAAAGTAGAAAATCTCATGAGCTCCGTTAGCAAAAGAAAACAAAAGACCACTTCAAGGTACTGTAATGAACTCATTCTTTATTTATATGGGTGTTATACCTACTTTATTCCAACTTCTCTATGGTTTATAAACTAATTTACTCGCCATAGATTCATCAAAATAAGCAAACAACACACGCAAAACAGAATCTGTCAAAAACAGAACAGTCTGTAGTAATCTGTAGCTAGCGCAAGATCTGGAACCCCAAAAATTCTAAAATAAATTGCTGGACGTGAGGAATTTATCTATTAATCATCTTCAAAAATAATTAACTAAATATCACTCTCCAAATAAAAATGGAAGCAATTCTCGTGAGCACTAAAGTTTCTGTTTTTTACAGCATGATCAACAAGACTTTCCCCAAGTCTTCCCAACGGTTCTACTTGGCACAAACACTAATTAAAAGAATAAAACCACATCTAAACATAGGCTAGATGAATTATTTATTACTAAACAGGAACAAAAAGCAAGGAATAAAAATAGAGTTGGTTGCCTCCCAACAAGCGCTATCGTTTAAAGCCCCTAGCTAGGCATGATGATTTCAATGATGCTCACATAAAAGATAAGAATTGAAACATAAAGAGAGCATCATGAAGAATATGACTAGAACATTTAAGTCTAACATACTTCCTATGCATAGGTATTTTTTGAGCAAACAACTTGTGGGAACAAGAATCAACTTGCATAGGAAGGTAAAACAAGCATAACTTCAAAATTTTAAGCACATAGAGAGGAAACTTGATATTATTGCAATTCCTACAAGCATATATTCCTCCCTCATAATAATTTTCAGTAGCATCATGAATGAATTCAACAATATAACCAGCACCTAAAGCATTCTTTCATGATCTACAAGCATAGAAACATCATAGGATCCAAATATAACAGCAAAGCTCGCGATACATCAAGATCGTATCACCTCAAGAATACGAGAGAGAGAGAGAGAGAGAGAGAGAGATCAAACACATAGCTACTGGTACATACCCTCAGCCCCGAGGGAGAACTACTCCCTCCTCGTCATGGAGAGCGCCGGGATGATGAAGATGGACACCGGAGAAGGATTGCCCCCTCCGGCTGGGTGCCGGAACGGGTCTAGATTGGTTTTCGGTGGCTACGGAGGCTTCTGGCGGCGGAACTCCCGATCTATTGTGCTCTCGGATGTTTTAAGGTATATGGAGATATATAGGCAGAAGAAGTACGTCAGGGGGCCCACCAGGGGCTCACGAGGGTGGAGGGCGCGCCCAGGGGGTGGGCGCGCCCCCCTGCCTCGTGACCTCCTCGCAGATCCCCCGACGTGCACTCCAAGTCTTTTGGGCTTCTTTCCTTCCAAAAATGAGTTCCGTAAAGTTTCAGGTCAATTGGACTTCGTTTGATTTTCTTTTTCTTCGAAACCCTAAAACAGGGTAAAACAGAAACTAGCACTGGGCTCTGGGTTAATAGGTTAGTGTAGCGACCCGACCTCAGACGGTCAAGTCTCTGTGTATCTGTGCTATCCCTGGATCAGTATGCTAGCACACACAATACATCAATGTATATATCAAAGTGCAATCACATGTATAAGTAACAAAATAATTAATATATACCTTAAGAATCTCAGCGGAAACAGGAAAATGGGTGTGGAGTCCCATCAACGCCATCGGCAAGTTGACTGCGGACCGTAACCCTATCGTATCACTTACTCGTCGGATAATACCTGCAACATAATATGTTGCAGCCGTGTAGGTCAGTACGTTGAATGTACTGGCAAGTCACACCACAAGAGATGAATAAATGTCCTATTTATACATGCAATATGGCTGGTGGATGGTTCTAAATTTAATTTGCATAAAGCTGATTTTCCCTATCATCAAAAGAATATCATATTGTTACTACATAATTCATCATAATATGATTGAGATGGTTGCTCCATTCAATCTATACCCAAATTCATTAAAACCCATTAAATTAATTAAGAGTGATGAGATTGCTCAATTCCCACTTTCCAGATGCTCAAATTGTCCATAACCGGGGACACGGCTAATCGATTAGTTTTACATTCTGCAGAGGTTTGCACACTTTTCCCCATAAGACTCGAACACCTCCTTTGTAGTCCTCGCACTGCCTGGTGTTTGAGAATCGGAAGATCGAGACATTGTCTTTCTGAAGTGTTCCCTCTTAACCCTGGGTAGACCGGTACACCTACATATATAACTACATCTGCTAGTTTACCACGGTAAGAGGTCACACAACGTACTCAACTAAGCCAGAACCCATAATATCTTGTGGCTGTGCAGGTAAGCTTCTAGTCATGAAAAATTGATGAATCCCTTTGAGCCTGGGTGGCAGTCCATAGGGTGATCACACGGGTACTCCGGGATCCCCTGGGCAAGTCAACTGGTTTCTCCAGGGTGCCCGGGAAAGTCCACTGGTTTCTCCAGGGTGCCCCTTACCAATCCACCCAGATGTGTGTTAATGTTGCCACCTTAAGGTTACCCTTAATTATTATCTCACTCGCAACTTTCATGATCTCACATACCAATCCCCGTCTACAATGGCATAGCAAAATCCCTACAACATTGGTGACAAAGAAGTAAAGGCTCGGACCTACCTCATTGCACTACTGGGTTTATAATATAGCCAACTAACATATTCATGCAAACCCTACATCAAAGGACTAAATGCATATATAAAACATAGGTATAAAAGGGCATGATCAAGATGTAACTTGCCTTGTACTGTTGATGAAGATGAAATACTCTATTGAGTCGTCTCTCCTTCTCGTTACGATATATCTAACGATATAAGAAAGTACTTTAACACACAACAACATCCAAATAAAGATCCAAATAAAATATTCAAATTACAATACAAAATAAAAAAACATTCCTACATAAGTTGTTAGGACTTGGTTACGGGTTGAGATAAGATTAAGAATGAAAATATGACATAGGGTTTGTTCTTGGGTTGGGTCAAAGTGAAGATCACGGCTTGAAGAGTTGTGAGGCAAGGTACTACGACAAAGTCTATAATGGGTTTGATTGGAATATTTGACTTGGGTCCAATGAAAATGATAGATGGAGTTGATGCCATAAGGTTTATGTTACAAAAATTTATGTAACCTTTCCTAAGTCCAAATTTGTATGATGATGGCATATGACCAGAGAGGTTTTCTAGGGATCAATCTAAGAGATTTATCTTCGTGTCAAAAGTTATTAAACAATGATCGAGAAGGTCAAATTAAGGTGTTGATGTTAAAACAGTTACTAAATCTTGCTCGAAAAAATTATGCCATGAGTTCCAACAGAAAGGTGATGTCCTAAGGTCGAACTTTCATATAATAAACATTTTTATATGATTTATAGATTAGAAGATATAGCAAAAGTACTCAATTTAACATTTAAATCAGAACTAAATTTTAACTTGCCAAAAACTAAGATCTCGAATTTTTATAATAAACTAGATGTTCCAAGGAATCCGGGGATATAAAATTTGCCGAATTTGGACATATGGTTTAGGAGATCTGATTTTCCGAAGTTTGGATATTTTCCTGAAAATGTATTACGGGATTTAGATTAGGCTGCTACGAGTCATGCCCCTACTGGCTGAGTTCCCTTCGTTTTCTTTAACAGCACACATGGATCGATCAAAAGATCGAGAGACGGAAAAAAGAATACTCACCGGGAAAGGAGGTCCGGTCGGACGTGCTCCGGCGAGTAGGAGAGGCGGACGATGAAATACACCACGCGGACGCGGTGATGAAGGTGATGTCGTCGCTGATGACCAATTCGTCCTCGGGAAGCCGTGTGAACCCGCTGGAGTTCGCCGGAGTTTCCGGTTGGATGTACTCGTCGCCGTTCGTGAGCTCCGGCTGTGGATTCGAGAGGTTCAAGGGTTCAGGGAGGTGCACAAAATACAAATAGAGAGAATAAATGATAGGAAGGGTCGGAGCTTCACCATATGTGACTGAAACTTCGTCGGAAGCTGCGACGGACTTCGGACTCCGGCTACAAATTGACAACCATGGGGAGGGAGATGGAGAGGGCTTTCTGGAGAGGAGGTGGGAGGCTTCGAGGCGCTCCTCAGGGTTCCTTTTATAGAGAAAGGGGAGGCCGGGAGATGGAGATCAAGAGAGCTCATCGTGGCCAATAATGGCAGCTTGTGCGTGTACGTTTTACGGCTTCGTGCGTCCAATTAAAGCAACGAAATTGAGTTTTAATTTCCTGAATGAGTTCTCTTGACATTCCTCAATAATTTTTGTATTGGTGGCAAGTTGTAATGGGGAATGAATTGAGTGGGAGGAGGAGAGGAAGAAGTGGGGAGCCATGACCGTTTCTGTTATGTTCCTGCTCCACTGCTCCAGATTGAACTTGTAGAGGAAGGAGACGAGCACGTCCATGCCCCTGGTCTTGAGGTGTGATCACTAGATGGGCTTTAGTGGAAAAAAATACTAGGCCCAAGGAGCAAGAGAAGGAAAATAATTTTTGAAAAGAGGTGGGCTTGGTTGGCTGTGCTCCTGCTGGACACGTGCACTGAGCGAATCATAGCTTAAGATGAGATGGGTTGGACTAGTAGCTTTGCCAGGTTTAATTAGTTATAATAGATAAGTTACCAAAATTTAACTAACTCTAGAAAAAAATGTTCACATATACGAAGTTACTATTTAGAGCCTAGAAACAATACTTTCATAACGTGATAAAATTATTTTTTGCGCACAAACTTGGGGTTTTATGAATACCCAAAATGACCAAAAAATATATTAAATATTTCCAATAATAGTTTTGGAGAAGTCATATTATCTCCTCTCATTAAAATTTATTTGATTAATTTGGAAATATTTAAACGATAGTAAAACTCCAAATAATATCATATTTCAATTGGAACTCCAAAATCCAGACAAACTCCATATGAAATATTCATCCACCACATTTGAGAAAGTCATCTTATTCTCACTCCAAAATTGTGATTGTGGTTTCCAATATTTCAAAAAAAAAGTCAAACAGAAATTAAAGCCCTTTGATTTCTTGAATAAACTTCCCCAACCATAGTTTTCTTTATTGGACAAAATGTTACCCAACTTTTATAACATGATTAGAAAAAAGTTTTAAACAAGAACTCAAAAGGTTTTAATTCTCGAGAAAATAAAATAATTTCACACAATCCATCACACAACAATCAGACAAGCAATCCTATTTATTTATTTATTTAATATAACATTCCAAAATATAGAATTTTGGGATGTTACAAACCTACCACACTTAAAATGAATCTCGTCCTCGAGATTCGGAAAGGCTAGAAAGAAAAGGTTAGGGTTGGGGTCTCCTTGCAATTCCATTGATCATCCTAAAGGTCCCGGGTGCTGCCACACTTAAAATAAACTCATGCACCACCTCTATAGTGTTGACAACACATTTCTCCTCAAATTTCTTGTAATAACTCCTTCATTGATGTTCTCCTGTTAGAGGCATAACATTTCCTTTAATATCCTGGGTCTTTGCATCAAAATGAAATTCTTCCGAGACTGGATCTTCTCATCTAATAGGTGTAGCGCCAATGCTAAACAACTATCGAAAAATCTCATGGAGGTTTGCCATTACTGGTTCCCTGCAAGAAATGGGTCTTGGCTTCATTCTCACCGTGTAACCTACGATTGGCAGCAGCTGCCATGTACATGGGTTCCTCATCATACCATTCTACGGCTTAAGCAAGGCTTCAATGGGCGTCGGCACTTTACCATGGGTAAGTCACTCAGATTTACCATTCCAAATAACAAGAGTGAATGATAAGAGTAAGTCGTCATGGTGGCCAAGCCATGTCGCACATTGAGCCAGTGTTGGAAACTTTGAAAGCATTTCTTAATGCTAGCTCATGAAGCATATGCTCGGATGAAAGAAGTAACTTCCTCTAATACATGTGCATTGAAGCAAGTTGCCTTCGTGAATTTGAGAAAGTCAATGTTGTTTCCTATGGAATCATCCCAAGTCAGCCATGCACATGCAAAGTATTCTATGGTATGTTAGACTGATCATCTTCATTCTATATGAATTCCGTAGCACACTAAGCCACTGATTGATTTGTTCAAGGAGAAGAAGTTCCTTCTTAAGAGCTAATCCGGACTTATGCAAGGACTTTGATATCCTCAATGATGGTTCCTAACCTGAACTTTGGTAGTGTTTATTATAAGACTACTATGTGGTCATGCTTGTCTTGGACAGTGTGTTCACATGTTTGTAGCAGAACCATCTCATGTTTTGGAGCTTACTATCATTGTTCATTTCCCCGAGAATCTCGCAACGTCATATCATCGAATTGTGTTGCAAACTTTCATTTTTCTTTCTAGACTTGATGAGTCTGGAATATCCTGACACCAACCAGATCTGAATCTCAGGCAGATATGATGGTTGGAACACACTCCAAGAATTATAATATTGGTCTCTCGATAACTGGTAGAGTGGATGACGTGGCCAACACACCCAGCCAGAAGACCTATTATTATAATATCTTGATTGAGGAAGTTGACAATCTCCCCATAAGGATTTCGTAGGATACTACTTCCTTAGTTATTCTTTATGGATTCTTGAGCTTCCGAAGTCTGACCTTTTACTTGATGTTCTAGTTATCAAAACATATCTATAAATGGGTTGCGCTAGCACATCAAGGAGAACATTAGAAGCGGAGTGCTAAATATCTCTCGGTTGATCATCCAGATTTCGTTCCCTTGGCCTCGCTAAGGTGAAATCTAAGAAAGGGGTGTCTTTCTATGCATCTGCATTGTCCATCACTATTCGTCAAGGTAGTAAGATGTGTTGCCAGGATACTCGACACGGATGTTGGTAGAACCTTGATGATTATGGAAATGCTCAAGTTCTTGAGAGCACGCGCAAGCAAAATCATCCCTTGCGTTGTCTCCAACCAGGTAGTCCACATCATCCATCCTAGTCCGAGTATGCCATTTCTTCGAGCTATTTCAAACGATCAATTGTAAATTGCCTTAAGCTGGTATGAAGAGTTTCAATGATCTATGGATCAAAAGTAATTCTTTTTGCCACTTAAGGGATCAGTTCAATGCGTCACCTTTTCCAAGGTGCCCCGTTACGGGATCATGGCAATGTTTTCCTCGCCACCTTGACACCATCCACCATCTTTCTAAGCGTGGAATTATTGCCCACCAAATCAAACCATGTCGTTTGTTCTTTCATCCCTTTCAATGTGTTTTGTGTCCCAACTCGAGATGTTTCAACATCTCATTCCACGAGTTGAGATTGTATAGTTCGATCTTTGAGAAGATCAATCCTAGTAGAGTTTCTTTCCATCGTTATCGCATGGATGAAGATCTCAAAAGCAAGGATATCAAGATCAACGTATGCAACGAATCAACAACCTTATGAGGTGCAACTTGGATCGTGAAGATTGTGTTGGTCTTGTGTCCCCTTTGTCTTCTTACCTCACGTCTTGAATCTCGGGACGAGATTCTTGTTTAGTAGGGGTGAGTTGTCACAGCCCTAGCTTCAGCCTTGTTGTGGTGTAGTCTTGGTTGTTGCATCATGTTTAAATTTTCTTAAACCTGAAATGGGGATTGATCAAACCCTAGCATCAGAAAGAATTCAACTAGGTTCAAATAAAAATATTTTCAATGAACCCAAAATGCCTTCCCAAAAATGTTCATCATCTTTGGATTGGTCTTGAACCTCTGCCAAAAATATTGCACATTTTTCTAGGTCCATTGGGGGTCACTGAATTAAAACATATAGTATTTGCATTTGGGCATTTAAATCCTATAAAATATATTAAATGCCCAAATAATCACAAACTGAAATGGTTACTGTTGGAAATATTCCAAACAGTGGCCACAGTCAGTTGCATGATTTTTGGAAATGCTCTGGCATTTTTAATAAAGCCAAACACAATTACAGAAAATAGAAAAACAGAAATAAAAGAGAGAGAGAGAGAGAGAGAGTTACCTGGCTTACCTGTTGCAGCCCAGCTGGCCAGCCCACCTGGCAGCCCAACCCACTACCTCCTCCTCCCCTGTCATCTTCCTCCTCTGCCAGGGGGACGAGCGCGTGCCAGACGCGCGCGCCCACGCGCGAGGCCACCTCCTGCTTACCTGCTCGCCGCTGGAGGCACCCAAGGGCGCCACACACTCCCCCTCGCCCTCCTTGACCGCTTTCTCGTCCCCATCCCCTCTTTGACTCTCTCTCCCGTGACCATCTGGACGCACCGTGACCGCCGACGAGAACCACCATGGCCACAGCTACCCGCTCGCCCCGCTGTCGTTTCCACGAGCTCTGCGACGTCGTCCTCGTCTTCTCCACCGAGCCAGGCAAGCCGGGACGCATCGTAGCATCCTCATCGCGCTCGCCTTCGACCTCGGGCGCCCCCGATCGCCGTCGCCGATTCGTCCTCCACAGCTCGTCCCTGAGCTCGCCAGCTGCACCAACAGAACCGCATTGAGCTCAGTGCATGTTTTCCCCCTGTTCTTCTTGCCGTTCGTGTGTCGTAGCCGGGTTAACCATCGAGGCTGAAAGCTTCTCGCCCCCGCCATGGCGTAGCCATGGTCACAGCCGCGGCGACTCGTGTTCGAGAACACTCACATGCTCCGCATGTTCCCAGGAGGCCGCAGCTCCCACCAGTTCCCCTCCCGCGCACCGCAGCACCGTGCCCGCACGCACCCGAACTCCGGCCGCTGCCTAGCTCACTGCTACCATCGCCTTAGACCGCCGCAGCTCCCCGTGGTTGCTCCATCAGATGCGCGCAAGCGCCAGCAACCCGTAGCCGCAAACCGCTCGTCGATCCATGTCCTATAGCGCGAACCCGAAGCCATCCGCCGTGCTGCGTGCTCACCGGCGACCAACCCCGGCGGCAGCCGACGTGGCACCATCATTAGTACTAATGACGTGGCTAACTAACCTCCTCCGCACTGACAAATGGGCCCACACCCTTAATTAATCACAGGTTTATCCCCCTGCTTAGATTAAGCTAATGCCCGTGGCCCACTGGTCAGTTTGACCTTGCCACCTCAGCGTTGACCTAGCCCCACTCGTCAGGCTCTGCTGCTAACCCTGTTACACCGACATGCGGGACCCACAGGTCAAATTTGACCTGGACCGACGCCTGTTGACTGCTGACGTCACCCTGACGCAATAATGTAATTTCTAGATTAAAAACAATTCTGGAAATCCCTGAAATTGCTTTAAACTTCAAAAATTATAGTAATTCAACCGTAGCTCCAAATCAAATAATTTATATATGAAAAATTATCAGAAAAATTCAAGGAATCCATTTGTACCATTTTCATGCATGTTTGAACAATGTTTGTCCTCTGTTTTGGACAAAACAAATAAAGGGCATTTAAATAATCATATATGGAGTTGGAATTTGAATCATGTATTCAAATCAACTTCATTTAAATCATAGCTAGATGCATTAGCTCAAATCACAGCATATTGCCATGTCATGATCATGCATCATATTGTGGCATTGCATTGATTGTGTTCTTTCTCAGTTGCCGGTGCTTGTCCCCTCTCGGTAGACGTGTACCGACGACGAGAACGATGACACCGATGAAGTGTGTTCCTCTTCAGAAGTGTCAGGCAAGCAAAACCCCCTTGGTCATTCCGATACAATCCCACTCTCTCGCTCCTGCTCTTTTTTACTGCATTAGGACAACAACGTTTCAAATGTTACATGTTGCGGTAGTTGAACCCCTTTCCTCTGCATGACCTGTCATTACCACAGTAAATAGATGAAGCCCACTAGCATGAGTAGGAATTGTTTGAGCCCTGATGTGCCTACTCATTCATGCTTGTTGTCATGCCTGCTACTGCTTAGAGTTGAGTCAAGTCTGATTCATCGGGAATGAATTGGAACATGGTGAACATGTCCTACCGTTGAGAGCTAAGTGTGTGAATACGATTTGGTAAAGGTAGCGGTGAGAGGCCATGTAGGAGTACATGGTGGGTTGTCTCATTGCAGCCGTTCTCAGGAACTGAGTTCTGTGTTTGTGATCCATGAACAGTTACTACCACACATTGGGTTCCGGTAACTCGACCCCTCTCGACTTATTAATCCACTCGATATCTGTCCAGGAGTTGCAACTAGTTTCTGGTGTTTGTAGGTAGTGTTAGTAGTCTACCAAGTGGCACCCGGTACAGGTGGGCTTGGGACAGACTAGGCACAGTGGCCCGGTGTACCACGTGGCACCCGGATGGTGGGCTTGGGAACCCTATACACATCGTTTGGGGCCGTGAGCGACACCCCGGCCGGATCTCCTTGCGGATGGAACCCGAATAGGCGATAAACCTGGACGAGAGACATGTGTGGTTAGTCAGGTCGTGGCCGACACCCTCGCCAGGCTTCCGCTTGAAGGTTGCCGAGATACATGACGTGTACATGGTGATAAGTGGTGAGAGCGTGTGTGAAGAAGTACACCCCTGCAGGGTTTTCATTATCTATTCGAATAGCCGGATTCCTGGGATATGGAAACTTGGACCCCTTGCATAGTTCATAGACAAGTGAAAGTGGATACTCTAAAATGCGCAAGATAAGCGTGAGTGCTATGGATGGCGTTCTCGTGGGGAGACGGGAGCGGATCCATAGTGGAGTATTGATATGGTGAATATGTGGACTCGTGTGCGCCACCTCAAAAGAGTTACTTGCAGTTGTAGTTCAGGTTAGCCACTGAGTCAAAGCTGGCTTGCTGCAGTTAAACTCCACCACCCCCTTTGTTGATACCGATGCATATGTAGTTAGTTCTGATGTAAGTCTTGCTGGGTACATTTCTACTCACGTTTGCTTAATTTATGTTTTGCAGAGAGACTTCAGTCTCGCTAGTAGTTCCATGTGGACTTCGACGTTTAGCTCGTTACCTCAGCTACGATCTTGTACCCTTGGGAGGGTCTTGTAGATAGTCAGGCTTCTCAGCCTTCTTCATTTGTAGTTGTCTGTACTCAGACAAGTTAAGCTTCCGCATGTGCTTGTTGCTTGTATGCTCTGTATGTTGGGTCATGAGATCCATGTTTGTAATACTTGGCTCCTCGGAGCCTAATGAATAAATACTTGAGTCGTAGAGTTATGTTGTGATGCCATGTTGTATTTACACATATCGAGCATATTGTGGGTATGATTGAAATGCTTGGTATGTGTGGGATCCGACAACCTAGTTGTTTATCCTTGGTAGCCTCTCTTATGGGGAAATGTAATCTTGTGCTTCCATGAGCCATAGTAGTCCACTACAGCCCGGTTCACCCGAGTCCTGCTAGCCCAGCACTGCTGCTCCGAAACACTTGACTGGCCGGCATGTGATTCACTTCATTCATGTGTCTGTCACTTCGGGGAAATGCCACGCGGTGACATCCGGAGTCCTGCCTAGCCTGCTACAGCACGGGTTCTCGGAGTCCTATTAGCCCAGTGCTACAGCCCGGATTCACACGCTGCTGACCGACATGCTCGATGTTGATTCGTGTATGCCTGTCCCCGTAAGTTAGTGCCACTTTGGGTTCACAACTAATCATGTCGACCCGGGTTCTCTATCATACGGATGCTAGCGACACTATCATATACGTGAGCCAAAAGGCGCAAACGGTCCCGGGCCATGGTAAGGCGACACCCGTGGGAATACCGTGCGTGAGGCCGCAAAGTGATATGAGGTGTTACAGGCTAGATCGGTGTGACTTAGAATCGGGGTCCTGACACAAGGTTTCTTCATCATCTTACTATCGTAAGGCTTCCGGGTAAGACGAGACCTTAGTAGAGTCGTCTTGAATTCTTCCCAACTCTTTGCTCCATTCCATCCTTGTATGGCTTGATGCATTTTCCACCATGTTGCGGCACTTCCTTCAAAGTACTGAAGAGCATATCGTACTTCATCCTTTCTTTCAACAAGGTTGATCCTCAGGTGATTCTCCATGTTACGAATCCATTGCTCGGTCTCCAACTAAGTCTTGGGTCCCGAGAATTTGAGTCCATCTTCATTCATCATCTATTGAGTCCAAGGGTGTTGAGATGAGATGGAGTTGGAAGAATAGAGAGATACACACATCACACAAGTAGATCATGATTCACACATTCATTCAATCAAACATTAATATAGTACTGCCACCCACATAAGTTGGTATGGTCAGATACTCAAAGCGTAAACGTTCAAAGTTATTTTCTCATGGTGGTCTACTACTAAACTAACTTCTCCAGATCTTGGTTCTGGTCTCCACGGGGCTTCTTCTGCTTGTGTTGGATATTCTCCAGTTCTTCAGCCAAATAATCTCTATCGAGACGGAGTTTCCTGTGGCATCCCAGTATGTCTTGGAGTTGATTCTTGAGCTTCTAGATCTCAACATCTTTGGCATGAGCTATGGTCCTGCTGTTCTCCAGTTCCTGACGAAGTTTCTAAACTTCAAGGTCTTCCTCCGCGTGCTTGGTTACCGCTAGCTTCTGGGCCTTGAGTTCTTCATGCAGTGCTTCATTAACGAATAAGACTTCGAGAAGGTCCATCTGGAGGTTCTTGATGTAATGCTCCAAGTCTTGGTTATACACCGTCAGAGGTGAAAACTTCATCTTTTGCTCCTTCGTCAATAAGATATGTGCTCCACCAGCTTTCTGCCATCCAAGATTTCCAAAACTGTTCTTGCTTAGCTCATTACGATGATGATAGCACAGGCGTGCAATTGCATCATGAATGTCAGTGTTGATGCCCATATCCTTGTTGCGGTCTATCATCTCATATGTGATGTCTCCTTTCTTGGGGTCTCCTTGACGTCCAAAAACTCGAGTCTTAATGCCCCAAGTTCCGGTTCTTCTCTTGTTCACCTTGATCTCCGGTATCGGCAACTTCAACAGTCTGAACAGTACCATGAGGGTTGGACCACAAAGAACGTCCTTGTAGTGCTCTCTGATGTTCAGGGTGAAATTCTCCATCTAAAATTTGGAAATAAGAAGAGTTTTGGTCAAGGGTTCAAAAGATGAGGGAAAATTTCAAGGCAAAATTGTTCTCTTGGGGTCTTGCTGGTACTAAGCCATCTCCTAGGGTCACGTCCTACAGTCAACATGTGCTCTGATACCATTTCTGCAGCAACCCGACCTCAGACGGTCAAGTCTCTGTGTATCTGTGCTATCCCTGGATGGGAATGCTAGCACACACAATACATCAATGTATATATCAAAGTGCAATCACATGTATAAGTAACAAAAAAAATTGATACATACCTTAAGAATCTCAGCGGAAACAGGAAAAAGGGTGTGGAGTCCCATCAACGCCATCGGCAAGTTGAGTGCGGACCGTAACCCTATCGTATCACTTACTCGTCGGATAATACCTGCAACATAATATGTTGCAGCCGTGTAGGTTAGTACGTTGAATGTACTGGCAAGTCACACCACAAGAGATGAATAAATGTCCTATTTATACATGCAATATGGCTGGTGGATGGTTCTAAATTTAATTTGCATAAAGCTGATTTTTCCGTATCATCAAAAGAATATCATATTGTTACTACATAATTCATCATGATATGATTGAGATGGTTGCTCCATTCAATCTATACCCAAATTCATTAAAACCCATTAAATTAATTAAGAGTGATGAGATTGCTCAATTCCCACTTTCTAGATGCTCAAATTGTCCATAACCGAGGACACGGCTAATCGATTAGTTTTACACTCTACAGAGGTTTGCACACTTTTCCCCACAAGACTCGATCACCTCCTTTGTAGTCCTCGCGCTGCCTGGTGTTTGAGAATCGGAAGATGAAGACATAGTCTTTCTAAAGTGTTCCCTCTTAACCCTGGGTAGACCGGTACACCTACATATATAACTACATCTGCTAGTTTACCACGATAAGAGGTCACACAACGTACTCAACTAAGCCAGAGCCCATAATAGCTTGTGGCTGTGCAGGTAAGCTTCTAGTCATGAAAAATTGATGAATCCCTTTGAGCCTGGGTGGCAGTCCATAGGGTGATCACACGGGTACTCCAGGATCCCCTGGGCAAGTCCACTGGTTTCTCCAGGGTGCCCGGGCAAGTCCACTGGTTTCTCCAGGGTGCCCCTTACCAATCCACCCAGATGTGTGTTAATGTTGCCACCTTAAGGTTACCCTTAATTATTATCTCACTCGCAACTTTCATGATCTCACATACCAATCCCCGTCTACAATGGCATAGCAAAATCCCTACAACGTTGGTGACAAAGAAGTAAAGGCTCGGACCTACCTCATTGCACTACTGGGTTTACAATATAGCCAACTAACATATTCATGCAAACCCTACATCAAAGGACTAAATGCATATATAAAACATAGGTATAAAAGGGCATGATCAAGATGTAACTTGCCTTGTACTGTTGATGAAGATGAAATACTCTATTGAGTCGTCTCTCCTTCTCGTTACGATATATCTAACGACATAAGAAAGTACTTTAACACACAACAACATCCAAATAAAATATTCAAATTACAATACAAAATAAAAAAACATTCCTACATAAGTTGTTAGGACTTGGTTACGGGTTGAGATAAGATCAAGAATGAAAATATGATATAGGGTTTGTTCTGGGGTTGGGACAAAGTGAAGATCACGGCTTGAAGAGTTGTGAGGCAAGGTTCTACGACAAAGTCTATAATGGGTTTGATTGGAATATTTGACTTGGGTCCAATGAAAATGATAGATGGAGTTGATGCCATAAGGTTTATGTTACAAAAATTTATGTAACCTTTCCTAAGTCCAAATTTGTATGATGATGGCATATGACCAGAGAGGTTTTCTAGGGATCAATCTAAGGGATTTATCTTCATGTCAAAAGTTATTAAACAATGATCGAGAAGGTCAAATTAAGGTGTTGATGTTAAAACAGTTACTAAATCTTGCTGGAAAAAATTATGCCATGAGTTCCAACAGAAAGGTGATGTCCTAAGGTCGAACTTTCATATAATAAACATTTTTATATGATTTATAGATTAGAAGATATAGCAAAAGTACTCAATTTAACATTTAAATCAGAACTAAATTCTAACTTGCCAAAAACTAAGATCTCGAATTTTTATAATAAACTAGATGTTCCAAGGAATCCGGGGATATAAAATTTGTCGAATTTGGACATACGGTTTAGGAGATATGATTTTCCGAAGTTTGGATATTTTCCTGAAAATGTATTACGGGATTTAGATTAGGCTGCTACGTGTCATGCCCCTACTGACTGAGTTCCCTTCATTTTCTTTAACAGCACACATGGATCGATCAAAAGATCGAGAGACGGAAAAAAGAATTCTCACCGGGGAAGGAGGTCCGGTCGGACGTGCTCCGGCGAGTAGGAGAGGCGGACGGTGAAATACACCACGCGGACGCGGTGATGAAGGTGATGTCGTCGTTGACGACCAATTCGTCCTCGGGAAGCCGTGTGAACCCGCTGGAGTTCGCCGGAGTTTCCGGTTGGATGTACTCGTCGCCGTTCGTGAGCTTCGGCTGTGGATTCGAGAGGTTCAAGGGTTCAGGGAGGTGCGCAAAATACAAATAGAGAGAATAAATGATAGGAAGGGTCGGAGCTTCACCATATGTGACTGAAACTTCGTCGGAAGCTGGGACGGACTTCGAACTCCGGCTACAAATTGACAACCATGGGGAGGGAGATGGAGAGGGCTTTCTGGAGAGGAGGTGGGAGGCTTCGAGGCGCTCCTCAGGGTTCCTTTTATAGAGAAAGGGGAGGCCGGGAGATGGAGATCAAGAGAGCTCATCGTCGCCAATAATGGCAGTTTGTGCGTGTACGTTTCACGGCTTCGTGCGTCCAATTAAAGCAACGAAATTGAGTTTTAATTCCCTGAATGAGTTCTCTTGACATTCCTCAATAATTTTTGTATTGGTGGCAAGTTGTAATGGGGAATGAATTGAGTGGGAGGAGGAGAGGAAGAAGTGGGGAGCCATGACCGTTTCTGTTATGTTCCTGCTCCACTGCTCCAGATTGAACGTGCAGAAGAAGGAGACGAGCACGTCCATGCGCCTGGGCTTGAGGTGTGATCACTAGATGGGCTTTAGTGGAAAAAAAATACTAGGCCCAAGGAGCAAGAGAAGGAAAATAATTTTTGAAGAGAGGCGGGCTTGGTTGGCTATGCTCCTGCTGGACACGTGCACTGAGCGAATCATAGCTTAGGATGAGATGGGTTGGACTAGTAGCTTTGCCAGGTTTAATTAGTTATAATAGATAAGTTACCAAAAAATTAACTAACTCCAGAAAAAAAATGTTCACATATACGAAGTTACTATTTAGCGCCTAGAAACAATACTTTCATAACGTGATAAAATTATTTTTTGCGCACAAACTTGGGGTTTTATGAATACCCAAAATGACCAAAAAATATATTAAATATTTCCAATAATAGTTTTGGAGAAGTCATATTATCTCCTCTCATTAAATTTTATTTGATTAATTTGGAAATATTTAAACGATAGTAAAACTCCAAATAATATCATATTTCAATTGGAACTCCAAAATCCAGACAAACTCCATATGAAATATTCATCCACCACATTTGAGAAATTCATCTTATTCTCAATCCAAAATTGTGATTGTGGTTTCCAATATTTCAAAAAAAAGTCAAACAGAAATTAAAGCCCTTTGATTTCTTGAATAAACTTCCCCAACCATAGTTTTCTTTATTGGACAAAATGTTACCCAACTTTTATAACATGATTAGAAAAAAGTTTTAAACAAGAACCCAAAAGGTTTTAATTCTCGAGAAAATAAAATAATTTCACACAATCCATCACACAACAATCAGAACAGTAGAATTTTGGGATGTTACAGTTAGTCCAAAAAATGATATAAAAGTTTATAATAAAGCCCATAAACATTCAAAACAGTAGATAATATAGCATGGAGCAATCAAAAATTATAGATACATTGGAGACGTATCAATGGGTTGGATGGGATTTATTATGTAATCGAGTTAGTTTTGTTAGGGTTTGATCCCTAGTATCCACTATGTTCTGAGATTGATGTTGCTATGACTTCGCTATGCTTAATGCTTGTCACTAGGGCCCGAGTGCCATGATTTCAGGTCCGAACCTATTATATTTTCATCAATATATGAGAGTTCTTGATCCTATCTTGCAAGTCTATAGTCACCTACTATGTGTTATGATCCCCCCGAAGTGACAATAATCGGGACCACTCCCGGTGATGACCGTAATTTGAGGAGTTCATGTATTCACTATGTGTTAATGCTTTGGTCCGGTACTCTATTAAAAGGAGGCCTTAATATCCCTTAGTTTCCGCTAGGACCCCGCTGCCATGGGAGGGTAGGACAAAAGATGTCATGTAAGTTCTTTTCCATAAGCACGTATGACTATATTCGGAATACATGCCTACATTACATTGATGAATTGGAGCTAGTTCTGTGTCACCCTAGGTTATGACTGTTACATGATCGATCGTATCCGGCATAATTCTCTATCACCGATCTGTTGCCTACGATCTTTCCATATGTTGTTCTTTGCTTATTTACTTTTCTGTTGCTATTGTTATCATCACTACAAAACACCAAAAATATTACTTTTGCTACCGTTAAATTTTACCATCATTACCACTACTATCATATTACTTTGCCACTAAACACTTTGCTGCAGATACTAAGTTTCCAGGTGTGGTTGAATTGACAACTCAGCTGCTAATACTTGAGAATATTCTTTGGCTCCCTTTGTGTCGATTCAACAAATTTGGGTTGAATACTCTACCCTCGAAAACTGTTGCGATCCCCTATACTTGTGGGTTATCACACGCTTCTTGTCGGATCCCTCAGCACCATCCTGGCCCTTCTCCTTGTCTCGCCTTTCATATTCAGCCTTCTGCTTCTCAGCAAGCAGCTCAACTTGTCGGAAGTTCTAGAGGTCATGGCCCTTGGTGCGGTGGATCTTGCAGGACTACTTGTCGGAGCCTCTTGGCTTGCAGGCGGCCGCCAGGGCCAAGCAGACGGCGCACCCGGCAACTTCCTTGCCGGGGTCGTCAGCCTTGGCCTTTTTGGCGGCGCCGAGCTCGCCAGATCCCTCAACGGTAAGCACAGTCTTGCCCTTGCGCTTCCTGTTGCGGCGCCGACCCTTCTTTGTCAGGGCGGCGGCGTCTTCGTCTATATAGTCGGTTTCCGCACCAGCGTCTTTGCCGGGGTACTTCCTCCCCTCTTCAGCTCGAGCACATCTATCGGACAGAACATAAAGTTCGGCCACATCCTTGACTTTGTTCATCGCCAAATCTTCACGCATCTTGCGGTTGTGCACATTCTGATGGAATGCGCTGATAACTGCAGTGGGATGAACATCTGGGATGTTGTACCGCACTCAGCTGAACCTCTGTATGTACTTGCGCATGCTTTCTCCTTCTTTCCGGGGGATGATGTGCAATTCGCTTGCCTGGACGTGAGCTTGGTGGCCTCCAGTGAAGGCGCCAACAAACTCATGACACAAATCCGACCAAGAAAAAATGGAATCCACTGGCAAGTGCATCAGCCACGACATGACGTTGGGTTTGAGTGCCAACGGAAAGTAATTGGCAAGCACCTTGTCGTCGCGAGCTCTAGTAGCTTGCATCGCAATGGTGTAGATGCTGAGGAACTCCGACGGGTGGGTCTTGCCGTTGTACTTCTCGCCAACATCGGGCTTGAACATGCAGTGGGAGGGCCACTGGAACTGCCGCAGCTCTCGGGTAAAGGCTGGACAACCCACCCCGTAAGGCAGGTCGCCGGGGCCCCCGACGCCGGGTGGTCCATAGTAGGCCCCACACACTGATCTGACTGATGGTGCATCTCTCGCCATCGTTTGATGGTAGTTCGAGCGTCTTCCTGGACCCGTTCCCGAAGGACTTGACATTGGTCGTGGCTGGTTCACGGGTCGAACGACGCGGTGGAAACGTTGTCACTTACGCCGGGTCGACGTGCCGATGGCTATTGTCGCGGCTGTGGGGGGGAGGAGTGCACCGTGGTCGTAGCATCTTTGGTCCCCCCACCGTCGGCATGCACCGGCTCCTCAGGACGCCGGTGCGAGGGTCCCGCTGGGAGCGGCTCGTCTTTGTTGGCGAAGCTGACAAGGCTCTGGACGATGGCTCTCTTCTCGCCGAGCTTCTCCATGATATGTCTCCAACGTATCTATAATTTTTGATTGTTCCATGCTATTATATTATCAACCTTGGATGTTTTATATGCATTTATATGCTATTTTATATGTTTTTGGGACTAACCTATTAACCCAGAGCACAGTGCCAGTTTCTGTTTTCCCTTGTTTCAGTGTTTCGCAGAAAAGGAATATCAAATGGATTCCAAACGGAATGAAACCTTCGGAAAAGTTATTTTTGGAAAGAAAGCAATAGAGGAGACTTGGAGTGCACATCAGGGGATCAACGAGGAGAGCACGAGGCAGGGGGTGCGCCCTCCACCCTCGTGGGCCCCTCGTGGCTCCCCTGACGTACTTCTTCCTCCAATATATACCCATATACCCTAAAAACTTCGGGGACGGCAATAGATCGGGAGTTCCACCGCCAGAATCCTCTGTAGCCATCGAAAACCAATCTAGACCTGTTCCGGCACCCTGCCCGAGGGGGAATCCCTCTCCAGTGGCCATCTTCATCATCCCGGTGCTCTCCATGATGAGGAGGGAGTAGTTCTCCCTCGGGGCTGCGGGTATGTACCAGTAGCTATGTGTTTGATCTCTCTCTCTCTCTCGTGTTCTTGAGGTGTCACGATCTTGATGTATCGCGAGCTTTGATATTATAGTTGGATCTTATGATGTTTCTCCCCCCTCTACTCTCTTGTAATGGATTGAGTTTTCCCTTTGAAGTTACCTTATCGGATTGAGTCTTTAAGGATTTGAGAACACTTGATGTATGTCTTGCGTGGAATACCTGTGGTGACAATGGGGTATTCTATTGATCCACTTGATTTATGTTTTGGTGATCAACTTGCGGGTTCCGCCCATGAACCTATGCATAGGGGTTGGCACACGTTTTCGTCTTGACTCTTCGGTAGAAACTTTGGGGCACTCTTTGAGGTTCTTTGTGTTGGTTTGAATAGATGAATATGAGATTGTGTGATGCATATCGTATAATCATACCCATGGATACTTGATGTGACATTGGAGTATCTAGGTGACATTAGGGTTTTGGTTGATTTGTGTCTTAAGGTGTTATTCTAGTACGAACTTGAGGGCTGTTTGTGACACTTATAGGAATAGCCCAACGGATTGATTGAAAAGATTAACTTTGAGGTGGTTTCATACCCCTACTATAATCTCTTCGTTTGTTCTCCGCTATTAGTGACTTTGGAGTGACTCTTTGTTGCATGTTGAGAGATAGTTATGTCATCCAATTATGTTATTATTGTTGAGAGGACTTGCACTAGTGAAAGTATGAACCCTAGGCCTTATTTCAATGCATTGCAATACCGTTTACGCTCACTTTTATCATTAGTTACCTTACTGTTTTTATAATTTCAGATTATAAAAACCTATATCTACCATCCATATACCACTTGTATCACCATCTCTTCGCCGAACTAGTGCACCTATACAATTTACCATTGTATTGGGTGTGTTGGGGACACAAGAGACTCTTTGTTATTTGGTTGCAGGGTTGCTTGAGAGAGACCATATTCATCCTACGCCTCCTACGGATTGATAAACCTTAGGTCATCCACTTGAGGGAAATTTGCTACTGTCCTACAAACCTCTGCACTTGGAGGCCCAACAACGTCTACAAGAAGAAGGTTGTGTAGTAGACATCACTCCACGGCAGGGGGGAAGTCAAGGAGTAGCTGCACGCGCGCCAGCGCTTCTTCTGGCGTAGGTGGCAGCGAGATCTGCGTAGATCATGATGCGCTCCGACTTCTAACCGGGTTAGAAGGGGCTCTGTCTCGGTCTCGTGGTCGCATGCCGCTTGCACCGGCATCTGAGCGTGCACGCCGGCCTGGTTCGTCTTGCGAGTGGCGCATAGGGCTCTTTCCGCGGCGGTGCCCGGGGGCTTCGGCATCGCGGTGTTGCTCATCGCGCGCGGCCTGGGAAGGGCGCGACGCGGGCGCCAGCTGGGGTGCCGTAGAGGCTGCCGCGCCGCCCGTGGGTAGCACGACCCAGCCCCCGGACCCAGCGGCGTGCGGCTCGTCGACTCGGGTTCGGACAATGCCACTCGCCTGGCTCCGATCGCCAGAATGTCGTGGACGCTCGCAGGCCACGTCTCTGGCCCCATCCGTGGGCACCTGGCCGTCTGCTCGCGCTGGCGCGGACGGGCCGGCCCCGGACGAGCCGATCGCTGTGATCCCCTTTCTCTTGGGGGCCATGGTGATGATGAAGTCGGTGTGCTAACCTTCAAACCGGATTTTCACAGCTTGCACCCCCTACTTGGCGCGCCAAAGATGTCAGGGGAAACGACACCTACGGGATCACGAGGAATCCCTTTTTGCTACGGTTGGCGGGCACGAGGATGTGGAAAGAGCGGGATTGAGAGATCAACGCATGGGGATTATCCAGGTTCGGGCCGCAAGTGATGCGTAATACCCTACTCCTGCTGGTTTGTGTTTATATGGTGTTCTTGGACTAGCTACAAGGCGTGCAGGGTCCAAAGTATCCGAATTCTCTCTCAGTGCGCCGTGGGCCTCCTTTTATAGTCAAAGGGGCTGCCATGGTGGCATACAGGAGGTGAAAAGTTATACAGTAGTCAAGTCTATCTCCTGGTATCGTAGGACAAACGCATTTAATGCGCTGCCGACATGCCCTTCTTGCTTTATCGGGGACGGCAAGGAAGCTCGTCCTAGCTGTCGCCACCCCGCCTGGCTTCGACGCGCGTCCGCACTGACGAGCGTGTAGCGCCACGCTGGCTAGCTGCTGAGTCGGTGCGGTGGCAGAGTCTTCACGAAGATCTGCATGCCACCACGCAGGTGCTTGTCGAGTCGGCCTGGAGGCCGCATGTTGCCACGCAGGTGCCTGCCTAGCTGGTGGGCTGGCAGCTGCATGGGAACAACGATGGAGTCTTGGCAGACGTGGGCCTGGCTGCGGCCCCGCGGATGTCTTCGACAAGAGTCTTGCCGGGGCCCCGGCAAGGGTCTTGCCGTGGTATCATGGTCGTCCCCGGCAAGGGTCTTGCCAGGGGTCTCGTGGGTATCCTTCGCAAGGATCTTGCCGAGGATCGTCGCCTTCTGGTTATCATCTAGTCTTGTGTGCTTCTGGTCTCCATAGAGATCTGCATGCCACCATGGAGGTGCCTCCCGAGTCTCGGTTCCAAAGTGGTTGATGGTGTTAGAACTCTTAGGCTCAAGGGTGGCGGCTCAAGGGTGTTGGGCAAGTTGCCCCGGCAAGGGTCTTGCCGGGGCTGTGGAAGCCGCCCCGGCAAGGGCCTTGCCGGGGGAGTTCACCTCGCCCCTTTGCTCTTTGTGTTTCTGGCTTAGCGTTGCTCTGGTTGTCTTGTGACTTTGCTTCCTTCCTTTGTCCTGCTAGATGTAGCCGTAGACGCGGCTCCAACCGCCCGCGCACAAATAAATGGGTACAAAATAGAATCCACTTTCTGTGCACCGACATCCTGATACTCATATTTCTATTGAATTTATTTCAGGAATTCCGTATTTATTTAAGAAATTCTGGTGATGTGCGTTGAGTTGGAGTTCAACCAAAGAGTTCGATAGTTTACCGATCAATCGATCGAACGGATATAGCAGCCGAGCTAGGTCGTGGTCGTCCTATGGAAGCTACAGAATCCATGGAAACCTTCCATGATATATAGAACCGGTACAGTGGATCCATGCATAACGATCTGCACTGCATGGCTTCCTCCATAAGTCTTGTTTTCTTTCTATTTTGCGATGACTCCACAAGTCTTGTTGACTGACTCACACCCTCTGCATTGAAAGCAAATTAATTATTGTTCAACCTAACGTACCGCGGTACATTGTGGATGCATGTGTGACGGGACATACATATGTGAATGTGTGCTATCAATGAGAACGCGTAAGCCGTGGCATAGTGACCAACGAGGATGTGTGTTCTTCTGTTGGAATATATATAAGGGTCACCACATTTTCTTAAATGGAAATTTATCCTAGCCCGAAGCCCCAAGTTCATTACCACGAAACTACCGGCCAAAGTTCCAACACAGACTGCAGCACCGTTGGTGAAGTGCGTAGTTGCTCGTTTGTTCAGTGGTTTGGTGGTTCCACGCACGAAGCTTCACACGGAAACTTCGCCAAACGTAGTTACTTGGTCATGTTTCTATCTGTATAAGGGGAAATTACTAGGTCCTCGTGATTGTTAATGCAAATTACTAGTTTAGGCACGCATTGATTTTTTTGAATAAAAGAGGTTTTCCTTCGATTTCATTAATGAAACCAAAAGCAAGCAACAAAGTCGAGATCCCAGTAGGTTCCATCACATGCGCATCAAGGCTACATAACGAGCTAAAGTTCTAACTACTGCCGCATCGGGATTACAAAAGTGAGAATGCATCGTATACATCAGACGCCAGCTAGTTATTTCTACCACAGGTTCAGGGTAACAAGACGAAACAAACAAACAAATAGAGAAAGGAAGTCTGGTTTGCTCCTTCGCTGGTTTAGCCCTCCAGTCGCCGAACTCCCAGCCTGCACCCCTGCGTCGCCTTATATATCTCACTTGCCACCCGCTTGATTAGTTTTGCTCCCAGCTGCAGTAGTCTTTCCTCTGGTTTTTTTCTCTGCAAAATCGACCAATCCACAATCCAATTACACATACGAATGAATATCATCGGATCATGAATTTTTCTCAATCTGAAGATTATATCATTTCTATATTTCCAAAGAGCCCAGAAAATAGCTGCACTCCCCACTAGAACTAATTTTTTCTCTGGTTTCTTAAATGTTTTTAGCCACCCTCCCAAGTAATCATTGAGATTAGTTGGGCTGCGTCTGAGATCAAAAGCACATTTAACCAGGCTCCAGACCAATCTAGCTGCCGAACATTCAAAGAATAAGTGGTCGATATTTACTTCTTTTCCACATTACATGCACTCTTTTGATCCTTTCCACCCTTTCCTAGTCAAGTTCTCTTTTGTCAGACTGCTTCTTCTGACCAAAAGCCAAAAGAACATTTTAATCTTTGATGGGATGTTAGTTTTCCACAAAAATTTGTGTGGAAATCCCACTCCATCATTGATCATAAAGGAGTATAAAGATTTAACCGAGAATTTTCTGTTTTTAGTAAGCATCCATAAAGGCTGATCTTTTCCCCCATGCATCCTTACCTCCTCACATCTTTGTTTCAAACTATTCCAAAGCCCAGTTATTTCTGTGTTTAAATCTCTTCTAAAGCTAAAACCCTGCCACCCTCTTTCCACAGCTTCTGTCACTGATACGTTGTGATCAAAGCTGATGTTGTATAATCTAGGGTAAAGGTCTTTTAGAGGTCCAGCCCCTACCCACCAACCCTCCCAAAATCTAGTTTCATTTCCATCCCCAATCACTTTTTTAACATGTTGGAAATATTTTTTAACTCCCATTAAACTGCTCCAAAATTGGGAATCCCCAGGTTTCTTTTCCACCCCACACAGAAATTTGTTTTTCAAAATATCCACACATGTCCAGTTTCCATAGCCACTTAGCTAGCAGGGCTTTGTTCACTATATCCAAATTAATGATCCCCAGCCCCCCCCCCCCCCCCCCCCCCACTGTTCTTTTGGTAAACAACATGTTTTCCAATTAACCAAATGATACCCTTTTTTTTCGTCTTCTTGCCACACAAGTCTGGCCCTAAAGAAATCAGCCTTTTTCCTTACTCCCACAGGAAAAGGATAAAAAGACATCATGAACAATGGAATATTGGTCAGGCATGCCTGTATCAGGGTTACTCTCCTAGCCATATTGAGGAGTCTCCCCTGCCAGCATGCACATCTTTTCTCAATTTTTTCAGTGACGCCCTTCCAAAATCTATTCCCCAACCTAACACCGCAACAGGCAATCCTATGTATTTAATGGGTATATTTCCCACCTCACAAGTAAAAATCTCCTGGTATATATCAGTCTTATCAACTGCCTCTCCAAACAGAAAATTTTCACTTTTATGGAAGTTTATGGTCAGTCCAGACATCTGTTCATATGCTGTTAGGATGAATTTCAAATTTTTTTTGCACTATCTTCATCATCTTGTAATAAGAAAATTTTGTCATCTGCATATTCACTTTACAATTGTTCAATTTAGAAAGTACCCCTTTTACAAACCCTTCCTGCATAGCATTGTCCAGAATAATGGTTAACACATCTGCAGCAATATCAAAAAGCAAAGGTGACAAAGAATCTCCTTGTCTCAATCCTTTAAAAGTTTTAAAATAAGGTCCAATTTAGGCATGCATTGATGCACTGAGTCATCTTTTCTAGGACCAACGGAACACAACGGGCAATTTCTCTTCGGTAGGGAAGAATTGTCTAACGTTCATATCAACTCGGTAGCGTGGTCTCGGGTGGGACGTGTGTTAATGATGATGGTAATATTGTGGCCTTTCATGACGGAAGAAATTGAATAGTTTCCTCCTATGACTAATCTTCCTGTACTAGGTTAAATCCTCCAACGCAGCACCTGCAGCGATCTCGTCCCACTCCGTTGAAACCTGAGACACGCTATTCCTGATTAACTAATGGATGTACCTACTGAATGTAGGAGGCGACGACTGGGTCTGTGCACGATCCTAAAAGACTGTTGCCCAAGACCTAAATACTAACTAGACATCGGTCTAGCTGGCCATCAATTATTAATTCTTTTCGCCAACTCTATTTAGAAGAGGAGATTTAAGAAAAACATATATTCTTTCACGAATACGCTAAGGATGCATATCTTTTCATTGATAGAAGGGAAGTATTACAACATGAGGTTATGATGACGTACTATGCCATGTACACAGTGAAGGCATGGAAGTGGTCACCGAGCAAAACATATATAGCGATAGCATGCTGAATAGC
The DNA here is from genome assembly GCF_003073215.2 of Triticum urartu. NCBI lineage: Eukaryota > Viridiplantae > Streptophyta > Magnoliopsida > Poales > Poaceae > Triticum > Triticum urartu. Next base: position 703,947,386 of record NC_053023.1, read on the forward strand.
TGCAAGATCACTGTTAGGAATAAGCCACACCACCACCGGTGACCAGCATGTGTGCGTGTCTTGGTCGAGCGAGGACGCCGGTGCGTGGCCGCGTCCGTGGCCGTGGCGAGTGGAGTCTCCGTGCGGCAGTTCCTACATGCATGGTGCGTGGGCGCTGCGTCTACTGCTGGCTACAAAGCCGGTGACGTCCAGGTTGTTAGTAGCGTGCATGTAGCTAGGAATTAGCTAGGTAGTTAGTGCATGGGTTAGTGGCCGATCTGGGCGGCTGGGCTGCGCGTGCGTCTACATATTGAAGTGGCCGTGGTGCTGCTGTGTAGAAGAGCCAAAGAGAGATGTAGCCTTTCGGAGTGTATGTGTGCTCGCCGTGGAGTGGTGTGTGTGTGGCTGAGTTTGTGCTCAGGAAGGAAATATAAGCGGCCGTTCGTGCGGCTGGCGGCGTACGTGCGCCGGGCAAAATCTTGTTGTGTTCTCCTCGTTCTTTATTCTACGTCCGTGAGAGAGAGAGAGCTCTCAGATGAGGAGGAGAGATAGGGCTAGACAACAACAATCACATATCTCAAACTCACAAGATATACTCTCCAAGATTACATATCATCATAATATTTATTCATTACACACATCTACACTTACATATAATAACGTGTTGACATTATTCGACATGGAAGAAGAAATGGGAAATGGACTGTAGCGATCACAAATACACAATGCAGGCGGGGACTATATCGTACAAATAGTAGGATGTTACGTACGTACATATATCACCATGCAGCCCGTCACCAACAAGTTGTACGTACGTGCGTAGGATGAGCAAGGATGGAGCTGCTAGCTACCTTTTTTCAACAATTTGATGACGTTGGAGCCCAGATCGATCACTGCAGGAACTAACGCCACCGGATTTCCAGTGAGCACCGCGAGGACGATGCCCGCCAGGGCCTTAACGATGTCGCCTATGGTGTCCAGTTTCATCCCGGCCTTCCCCGACCCGTGCTTCCACAACGCAGTCTCCTTGACGTGAGAGTGAGACTCGGTACTGCTTGAGCTCGGCAGAAGAAAATACTCTCTCGCGCAGGTACATTTTCTTGGAGGTGGAGGTGGAGCAGTAGAACCAGTAGTCCCTGACGCCGCCTCCTTCCCTGCACTTGGCGCAGCGGCGAGACCCCTTCTCGCGGAGCTCGAAGCTGAGCTCATCACTCAGCTTGATCTCCATAGGCAGCATCGCGCAGCACGGGTGGAGGTAATGGCCCGTCCCAGCTGCGCAGTGGTAGTGGGTGCCCTGCGTGTGGGTGCCGCAGGCGCTGTATCGCTGCTTCTGCTTGGTAGGGGGGGCCTCGAGGCGGAGCACGAACCTGCTCTTGGGCAGCAGCTGGTGCACCAGCGTGGTCCCTTCTTGGAGGTTGCAGGCCTGGTGGAGGTCGAAGTCGCAGGGTTTGCACGTGTCCCTGTCGCACCCCGTGGCTTCCTCGAGGCAGCCGTTGCACTGGAACTTGGCCTGGCCCGTCGGCTCCCGGGTCAGCTTGTGCCCCAGCTTGGAGTGGTCGCGGCGGGAGATCACCTTCGACGGAGGACGAGGCTGACCAACCGTGCCGAGAAGAGTCATGATTCTGCACCTTCTCTGGGAGATCTGTGGGTCAGCTCGATAATCAGTCTCTCATACGTAGACAAAGATTAGTTTCGTCTACGAGATTCCATTAATTAACCGTCAAGAATCCAAGATAGATACGGAACAAACATACACTAGTGCAGAACAGGGCAATAGCACCGGTTCGTAAGGCCCTTTAGTGCCGGTTCAATAACCGGCATTAAAGTGTGGGCACTAAAGCCCCCTCCCCCTCCTTAGTACCGGTTCAGCACAAACCGGTGCTAAAGGGCAACCACGTGGCACGAGCCAGCTCCATGGGCGCGTAGGACATTAGTACCGGTTGGTAACACCAACCGGCACTAAATGTTTGGATGTGTTTTGGTTTTATTTTTTATTTTTTACTTTATTTTTATGTTTTCAATTTAATTTAGTGATTGTTTTACATTATAATGAGTTGTTAAATCATTAGGTGAATGTACCGCAGATTAGTTTGACTGGATGCATGTGGATCCTAGCTAAGTCAACAAGTATATGTCATATCCATATTATATATACTTGATCACCTAATTAAGTGATCGAGGTAATATGGATATGGCATATACTTGATCACTTAACTAGAATCCATCCAATTGAAACTAATATGCAGTTTCTTTCATAAATGATATAATAACTCATCATCATCATCATCATATTAATATAAAAACTCTTGCATTATATATATCATCACCAACAACAGTTTTCATAGCTAGCTAAAAATCATCATATAATAGTCATCTCATTACCACTACTTAATCATCATAGTCATTACCGTTATCTAATCATCACCAACACTAGCTTAAAGAAGAAACATTCACTTGTACCAGAAGCAAAGATATCATCGAGTTTAACATGGTAATGATATTATAAGCGTTCATAACACCACAAAAGCAAATCACTCTTTGAGATTAAGTTCAGGACGAAGAATACAGACATGAGAGGACAAGTACTAAGAACATGAATTAGCTAATTAATCACACCTGCTGCTCTCACTCAGGTAAAATAGCATAGAACATATATAGCTTTCCTGATTCATTATATTGGAGCATGCAGATGAACCTGTCTCCTAATCGTGGGTTGCGCTTCTGATTGCTGCCCCCTAGTACTTCTATGTGATCGTTCACAATTTTGCTTCAGTCTTTTACTATTAAGCACTCCTCGCTATTAGAAATCCTGAATGCACTAAAGTGCATTGTAGGATATCTTGGCCGTAAGCTAACAATATTCATGGTACCTTTAGTCTCGATCCAATCAGGCACAACATTCATTGGGAGTCCCTGTTGAAGAACATCGTATAGTAACATACATAGCAATGAAGTTTAGCTTAAAAAAATAATGTATGCAAAAGATGCACTTAGAAGAAATAGTAGAAATCTTACCATCTTTCCTAAATATATGTGACCGTAGTTCAGTACGAACACTATTGGTCGCATGTTTTGAGTACTAACATTTCTAAGTGCAGGAAAAAAAATTTGTCTTGACAGCATCAAGATCCTCAAGTCATGAAACATAATGACTTGTCTCCTCGCAGTTTAGTTCAGCCCCGGGACAGTGGATGGTCCTGTCTACCAAGCGCCGGACATGTTTACTTGATTGGAAATAAGCTGTCAATATAAATTGAGATCTATTAATTATTCAACTCATTCAAATAATCTCATATCGAAGACATAAATATGGTTGAGAAACTCACATAATGGTAGAACTGGAGGCGTCTGCACATCGACCCAGATGTCTCTATTACCTTCAATATCATCTTCCGGACGAATATCAAAGGTGATAACCATATCAGGCTCAAATGCATAAGCCTTGCATAGTGCTTGCCAAGTTTTGCATTCAAAATAGGTGTATGTGTCTGCATTGTATAATTTGACGTTGAAGGTATAACCATGTTCGGTCTTCAAGTAAACTCTTTTTACCTCCATAGTTTTGTTAGGACTGAAACCTATCTTATCCAAGACAAAAATTCTTGCATGGCAGGGGATACGCTAGTAGAATAGTGAAAAATTAAAATTAAAAGTTGAAGCAAATGAAGCATAAGTCATGCTTAATTATGAAAAAGACTTGTCGTTGTGACTTACTGTATCCACTTCGAAGTTCTCATCCAGCTTGATGCTGAAGCGTCTAACATCAACTAGAAAATTTCTGCCGTACAGGCCGCGCTGGTCTTCGCAGTATTCACACATAATGAAATCGTGTTCGTCGTCAGATGATATTCCTATGTTCATAGATGAAACATTAAACACTTATTGGTTCTATTGATTCAACTAATTCTGTTAATTCAACTAATTAATTGAATTAATTCAACTAAGCACTGACGAAAAATATACCTAAATAAAGTAGCTCAACTAATTCAACTAACTAGTTCAACTAATTAATTCAACTAATTCAACTAAACTAGTTCTATTAATTTTCTTACTAAAAATAAGGTAGCTAGTTCTATATAATAAAATGTTAATTAGATAATGAAATCTCATATAACTAAATTAAATATATATCTAACATATAATTTATATCTAATTCATCTAATATTTGACATTAATATCTAACATATGTTCATATATAGGTGAAACATTAAACACTTACTAGTTCTATTAATTCAACTGAATAAACTAGTTCTATTAATTCAACTAAACATTTACTAAAAATAAACTAGTTCTATTAATTTCTTACTAAAATAAAGTAGGTAGTTCTATATAGTAATATTTTGATTAGATCATCAAATCTCATATACCTAAATTTTCTTACTAATAATAACTAGTTCTATTAATTCAACTAATTCAACTAAGAAATTACTAAAAATAAACTAGTTCTATTAATTTTCTTACTAAAATATATAAAGTAGCTATATATAGTAATATTTTAATTAGATCTTCAAATCTCATATACCTAAATTTTCTTACTAAAGATAAACTAGTACTAATTCAACTAGCTAGTTCAACTAAGCATTTACTAAAAATAAACTAGTTATATTAATTCAACTAGTTCAAATAATCTCATACACCTAATTAATTAATATCTAGCTAATTCATCTAACAATTGACATTAATATTTAACTTCTCTATCTAATTCATCTAACAATTGACATTAATATTTAACTTATCTATCTAATTCATCTAACATTAACATTCTTATCTAGGTAATTCATTTATATAAAAAACATTTATATATAACTGACATTTCTAATATTTCTATAACTAAAAACATAAAAATTTCTAACATTTCTATAAATAAAAAACATAAAAATTTCTATAACTAAAATTTATAACTGAAAAATAAAAAACAATGTGTGTGTGGACATGGCGGCCGGGGCAGGATCTCATCAGCGAGGCGAGGCGACGGAGGCGGCGACGGCCGGCGCCGACGGGGATGGTGACGACGGGGATGGCGACAATGGGGATGGGGACGGGGCGGCGACAACGGGGACGGGGACGGGCCGGGCGGGGACGACGGGGCGCGGCGCGGCGACGGGGACGGGGACGGTCGGGGCGGCGACGACGGGGACGGGGACGGGGCGACGACGGGGGCGTCGACGAGGGGTGGCGACGGGGGCGTTGAAGGGGCAGCGACGGGGGCGGCGGGCGACGGGACAGAGGAGAAGAAGTATATGAGAAACTGAATTTTTTGAAGTGTTTTCTTATATAGGATGGGCCTTTAGTACCGGTTGGAGCCACCAACCGGTACTAAAGGCCAACTTTGGACAGGCCAAGAGGCGGGAAGAGTAACGTTTAGTACCGGTTGGAGCCACCAACCGGTACTAAAGACCACCCTTTAGTACCGGTTGGAGCCACCAACCGGTACTAAAGGTTGTGCGCTGCCACCCGCGGTGCACAAGTTTAGTCCCACCTCGCCGAACGAAGGGTAGCCGCACTGGTTTATAAACCCAGCCGCGGCTGCCCTTTCGAACTCCTCTATAAAGCAGGCTTCTGGGCCTAACTACGGTGCGCTGCCCTATGAGTCTGCTGGGCCTTGTGGGCCTGAAATTGCACGCCCCTGGTCTAGCAAGCCCACAGGGCAGCGCCCCAAATTTTTATATATAGTTTTTTTTCTGCTTTATTTTTTCTTCTATTTATTTCTTAGTTTTTTTCTTTTCTGCTATATTTATTTTCTTATATTTATTTCTGAGTAGTTTTTTATATAGTTTTTTATTTTCTGCTATAGTTTTTTTCTTTTCTGCTATTTTTTCTTTTCTGCTTTTTTTCTTTTCTGCTTTATTTATTTTCTTCTATTCATTTATTTTTATATACCATGCCAAGTTGATGGTTGAAAGTTGATGGCGTGGCTTTCAATGCTGCATACTGAACGCAAAAGAAGTCTGGAGTTATAATAAGTTTAAAAAAATGAAGTGCCGCTGTAACAGATAAGTTCTCGTCCGAAATCCTGATACTCCGAAATAGATTGTCCAGTTTAACACGAAGTGCGTCCATTTTTTGCCATGACCCTCTTTACTCTTTCGCACATGCTATGCGGGTGAAATGATGATACCATGCCAAGTTTTAACATTTTCTCAGTTCATTTTATAGTGATTTTCAATTTCACGGTCATTTAGCTCTCTAAACAATTAGGTAAATGACTGAAAAACAGCAAATGATGTCAGAACATGTTGGAAATTGATGACGTCGCTTTGAATGCTGCATACTGAACGCAAAAGAAGTCCGGAGTTCAAATAAGTTTAAAAAATATTGAAGTGCCCATGTAATAGATGAGTTCTCGTCCGAAACCCTGATACTCCGAAAGAGATTGTCCAGTTTGTACAGGAAGTGCGTTCAGTTTTTGCCGTGACCCTCTCTACTTTTTCGCACATGCTATGCGGGTGAAATAATGATATCATGCCAAGTTTTAATATTTTCATAGTTCATTTTGTAGTGATTTCCAATTTCACGGTCATTTAGCTCTCTAAACAATTAGGTAAATGACTGAAAAATAGCAAATGATGTTAGAACATGTTGGAAATTGATGACGTCGCTTTGAATGCTGCATACTAAACCCACAAGAATTCCGGAGTCCAAATAATTTTAAAAAACATTGAAGTGCCCATGTAACAGATGAGTTCTCGTCCGAAACCCCGATACTCCAAAAGAGATTGTCCAGTTTGTACACGAAGTGCGTCCAGTTTTTGCCATGACCCTCTCTACTCTTTCGCACATGCTATGCGGGTGAAATGATGATACCATGCCAAGTTTTAACATTTTCACAGTTCATTTTGTAGTGGTTTTCAATTTCACGGTCATTTAGCTCTTTAAACAATTAGGTAAATGACTGAAAAACAGCAAATGATGTTAGAACATGTTGGAAATTGATGACGTCGCTTTAAATGCTGCATACTGAACGCAAAAGAAGTCCGGAGTTCAAATAAGTTTAAAAAATATTGAAGTGCCCATGTAACAGATGAGTTCTCGTCCGAAACCCTGATACTCCGAAAGAGATTGTCCAGTTTGTACACGAAGTGCGTTCAGTTTTTGCCGTGACCCTCTCTACTTTTTCGCACATGCTATGTGGGTGAAATAATGATATCATGCCAAGTTTCAACATTTTCATAGTTCATTTTGTAGTGATTTCCAATTTCACGGTCATTTAGCTCTCTAAACAATTAGGTAAATGACTGAAAAATAGCAAATGATGTCTGAGAAATTGATGACATCGCTTTGAATGCTGCATACTGAATACAAAAGAAGTCCGGAGTCCAAATAAGTTATTAAAATAAAAAAGAGGTGCAATACTGGTTAATTTTCTTCAAGCCTTTCGGAATAGTGTAGACTGCACTGCACATAGCTCAGTGCAATCTATGCTATTCCGAAAGGCTTGAAGCAGGTGAGCATTGCGCCTCTTCGTCATTGTCTCTGCACTCACGGCTTATAAATCGCTCATACTGCCTCTACCTTGGCGAGGTGGGACTAAAAATCAGCTTAATAAAAAACTCTAGTATCGGTTCATGCCATGAATCAGTACTAAAGGTCTTCGTGGGGGCCCCAGCCTGACCACAGCCGCACTGGCCTCATTAGTACCGGTTCGTGGCATGAACCGGTACTAAAGATTGCCCATGAACCGGTACTAATGATGTCCGCCCGTCTAGCCGTTGGAACCGGCACTAATGGTCACATTAGTGCCGGCTCAAATTCAAACCGGCACTAATGTGCTTCACATTTGATTCTTTTTCTACTAGTGGTACGAGATGTAATATTATCTAACGCAGAAAAGTTGAATATTACTAACTCATAAAATGATACGACCAAGCAAAAATCAGCGGTGATAGATAGATTATTGTGAGACTTGTATATCAACCGAAGAGTTTGATAGTTAGTTTACCTGATACCGAGAGATCAGATAGAACAACTAGTAACTCGTCGGCAGTTCTCTATAAGAACGCTGCAGAATCAATGAAAGCCCAGGTGTTTATATAGAACCGCTAGAGGGGACCCGTCTATTTTTTATATATTTTTGCGACGAATCCTTAAACCTCCTGTTGACCATCACCATCATGCAATGCAATGCAAGTATGAACTAGGATTTCGAGAAAAACCGAGATAATTAAGTTTTTTTTGTCAGATACTATGATGCTAGTCTTTCCGTGGGTAGGTATAGTGAACTGCCCCCTAAGAAAAACATGTACACGGTATTGGCATTGGTATGCAAATGCTTACCACCCTTCCCAAGTGGTGAGAAAACATGCACTACCGTAGACGACCGTAGGAAACTACCGGCGACCGTATAGTCTACGTACGACGTAGTACGTCAAGACTTTTGAGATCGATCCAGGCACTACACTACACTGGTTGCTTGCTAGGTGGCCGCATTATGAAAGAGAGAGAGAGAGAGAGAGTAATACTACATTATGAAAGCAATTTGGAAGAAAAGCATGAATATTTCTTATTTTGTTCTATATTACAATCATTATATCTACAGTTTGCTAAAGCACATCTAGGTGTGTTTTAAGTATTGTACATCTTGGTTCCATATTATTGTGATTTTACGTAAAGATTCGTGTGAATAATTTTAATTTATTTTAAATTTGATTGAATCATTTAGATGTGTGCAATAATTAGGACGCATCTAAATATACTCTAGACAGACACATATATCCATGACTGAGAATGCATACGTGAATGTGTGCTATCAATCAGAAAGCATACACCGCGAATCCGTGATATGGTGATCACGAGGACGTATTTTCAAATCTTGTCAATATATAAGGGTCACCACATTTTCTTAAATGGATATATATCTTAGCCCGAAGCCCCCAAGTTCATTACCACGAAACTACCAGCCAAAGTTCACACGACATCAGACTTTGGAAGGGCACACTGCACAGGTAGGTCGCCCCCGATGCACACGGAGGTTTTGCTTATCCGCGTTGGTCTTGTGCGTACCACACGTCGAGGACTACCGAACTGCAGCACTGTTGGCTCGTCTCTTCAGTGGCTTGGCGATTACGCGTAGCTACCAAAACTTGACCAAACATCGCGGACGGTCCTTTCTTTTTGACGGACGGACGGTCCTAATTACTTGGTCTATTTTTGTTTGAGAAGGGAAATTACCTGGTCTTGCTCTACTGAAAACGATCCAGCGCTGTTAGCCCTGCCACTTGCAATAATGCATGCAGGCGTTAAGTCGTGCAAGACTGACTGATCCACACGGCGTGGCCCGCCCAAGTTATACGGCTTCGGACCGCGTTACTAGCGATCGTTACGGCGGTTTAGTAAAGTTATACTCCCACTAAACGCTCTTATATTTCTTTACAGAGAGAGTATAAAACACATGATCATACATGCACCGACTCATTTTTATTTTTAGTGCAAAAAATGTCATTAAGTCTGTCCTATTCGTGACGGTTCTAGGTCCCTCCAGCGAACTGAGGTATGGGTTCTGGCTAGTCTACACAAGATCCAATCCTTCCAGCTTTTTTTTTTTCGTGAATACGCTCGAGGGTGTATCTTTCCATTGATAGGTAGGAGTAGAAGAGAATACAGGGTTGCAACCTTGATCAACGTACACTAGGACGCGTTGACGAGGCTACATTGGAGCAGTGGAAGAAGGGGTTGCTCAGCCCCAAAACATCGCGGTCAGGTCATAGGGATGATCGATGCTAATCCTACAGCTCCGGCTCGTCCCCAACGCCGGGCTTCGTTCTTGACGCTCGTGAGCAGCTGGGCATGGGATGGTTGCGCATTGTCGAAGATGATTGCATTCCTTTGCTTCCAGATGGCCCAGGCTGTGATCATGGCGAGGGAAGCAAAACCCTTGCGAAGGCAGTTGGGGGCGGCAACAACGGCATCGGACCACCAGGAGAAGAATGGCGTCATTCCCTCGGGTGGCAGCACAGGTAGGCGACACCAGGAGAGAACCTCATGCCAAGTGATGCGAGAGAACGCACAGCCGACGAGGATGTGGTGCAGAGTTTCTTCCTCCTACGAGCAGAGACCGCAGACCGGGTTGTGCTGCATGCCCCTTTGGGCTAGACGATCTGCAGTCCAGCAGCAATTTTGCGACGCAAGCCAAAGGAAGAACTTAATGTTGAGAGGTGCCCAACTGCGCCAGATTAGTTGCCAGAACTGGGCAGTCGTGGAGCTGAAGAAGTGCGCGCGGTAGCAAGATCGTGCGGAGTATGAGCCGCTTGCGGTCCATCGCCAGGTGATTGTGTCCGGGGAGCTGGAGAGGGAGACCAGTTGGATACAGCGACAGAGGTCGATGTACTCGACGGTGGCCTCTGGCCCAAGCGCGCCCTGGATACCAGATATCCAGGAGCGGCTCTTGATGGCCTCGCAGACCAGGCTCGTGCGGCGATGTCGCTTCGAGACGATGGCCACAATCGTAGGAGCGAACTCGACGATAGATTGCCCGTTTAGCCAGTGATCGGTCCAGAAACGGCAAGTCCTCCCGTTCCCCAGCTGCCAATGGGTGGATGCACGGAATATCTGCTGAGCCTCGGGGTCATGCGGTAGATGGAGGTTCCGCCATGGCCGGGTATCATCCGTGGATTGAAGCCAAAGCCACCGCGTGCGCATGATCATCCTTTCACATGCACACACCATTCTAATCCCAATCTCAATCTCAATTGTGCTCTCACCAGATCTAATGAATTGATCCCAGCAAGGTACTGCTTCTAATCGAGCCTGGTTCCTCTTCTCAACTATTGACAGAACTCTCACGAATCTCTCTTTCCTTTTCCCACTTTTTCATCCACTAGCAAAATCCTTTGCGTTCTAGCAAGGGGACGCCTTTGAGTTTCTTCTGGAATCCTAGTTGGGAGGAGTTTGGCAGCAGAGGATAGGTGGGTTAGGGCATCGCAGGAGGCAGCGCCCAAAGGAGGCGGTGATTTGCATAGGCATCTCCCAAGGAAAGAGTCCAGCTTCAGGATGGAAGGAGTTGAGAGGAAACTAAAGACATTGCAGCTATTGGAATCTGAAAAAGTGGGGTAAAGATGAGTAAAAGAAGCAGCAGTTCCTTATTTAACAAGAAGCCGCATGATGTTGGAAAACTAATGTCAAACAGCCAGCTATGGTGGATTCCCTTGTAGCACCCTGGGCTGGATTTGGTGTCCGTTCAAAGGAATAGAGTGTAAATATTTGGCGATGAATAGATTCCTATTCACCTTCAGAGAAGATGGGGGAAGGAAAGTTGTAACCAGTGGCCACTGGATGTTTAATAAATCCTTGTTGGTTCTGGAAGATTTCAAACCAAGAAAAACTCTAGAGGAGTACTAATTCAAGTTATCCTGATTTGGATCAGAGCGGATGGTATCCCGATGGGCATGACAGACAAGGAAAATGGAGAAGCCATCGGGAGGGAATGGTGAGGTCATAGATGTGGGCGTTGACGAGAATGAGATGGCAACTAGGGAATTCATGAGAATAAAGGTCAAATTGGATATTACTAAACCACTTATGAGAGGGATAACAATTATAATAGATGATGATGAGGAGGAAGTTGAACACAAAGAATTGCTAGAGGAGGCCGATGAATTGTAGAAGAACAAGAAGGAAAAGGAGCACGTGGTGTCTTTTAAATATGAGTTCCTTCCTGACTTCTGCAATGCTTGTGGTGTGATTTGCCACCAAGACATGAATAGCACAAACCCATTGAAAGAAAGGAAAGGAGACTATGGGCCGTGGATGAAAGCTGAGAATTTTAAGCATAACTCTAGCGATGAGGAGAAAAGTAGGAGTTCAAATGACAAGACGCGCTTCTGGACAAAGAACGGTGGAGGGAGCCGAGGAAGTAAGCAATGAAGTGATGCCATGTCATGGAAGAAAACCTCTACATGCCAAGAAGGAGGGTTCGGAGTAAGAGCATGCGACGAAAACTACTATGACTTAAGTGTTTATATTTCATGTTATAATTGCTATGATCCTGGAATATGCCATTTAGTGGAAAACTCATATGCACGTGTGAAATGGTAGGTTCCTAGTCTCGCCTCTAAGACTAGAGCAAGTGTTGTTAATGATCATGTTTTCCGGATCTTAGGATATCATTAAGTGTAACGATAGTCCTAGAACAACATTGAGATTATGACATTGGAAGAACAATCATATTGAATCGACACAAACTTGTTTGTTATGAATTGAGATACTATCGTCTGTAATCAATTGTAATAACGCGAAGTGTTAACATGTGATTTTGCTCCTTATACCATGAGAGTATCGTAGTCACATCTTACCGTACGATGGACCTTGGGGTTTCTCAAACATCACCTCTAACACGATGATCATAACGACAATTTACAGGTTCATCGAAAAGTTTGACAAGGGACTAGATAGCTCGAAAGTGGGATTTGCTCCTCCGATGATGGAGAGATATTCTTAGGGACCTCTCAATGTGACAGCATCCATCATCGTCTGGCCAGACACATGATCACGGGATGCCGGGAGACGACAACGAGAAAGAAGAACAAAACCAGTAATGAGGATAATGGTATAGTGAACATGGTGATGACTCAGGAGGATACCGATGCATGCCGGGTTTTGTGAAGTATCACGAAGCAAAGGGAACATCATATAATAACCAAAGTTTCACTCGAATATCATTCGTGTGCTCATAGGGATCGATATGGATGTCCACGGTTTCGCTGTCGATCATTGAACGAACGGTTTCGTTCATGTCTATGAGTTACCAAACCTAGAAAGTCACAATCTTAAGGCAATCATGACCCGATAAGTGTTATTGAGACGGGAGTGATGAGAGTATATTTGTGGGATTGTTTCATAAATATTCAAAATAGTTTCGAAAGGATCCGGAAGCATTCGGGGTCACAGGAAGGGTTTCGGAGTTTATCGGAAAATGCCGGGTATTGGCGATAATGAATATATAGGTGGAAAATGTTTCTCGTGATGTTAAATTATATATAAAAGATTCTAGTAATTATTAAAAAGTTTTTATTTTAATTTAAATATCAACGGTCCTTAAAAACTCCATGAGGGTAAAGGCAACTTGGGCCACAAGTGGAGGAGGCGCCCCCTTTCCTTGGGGGGGGGGGTCCTACTAGTGGAGGAGTCCTACTCCTCCCCCCTGTGGCTAGCACCCCAAGGAGGCTTTCCCTCCTTGGTGGCTGCCTCTCCATCCCCTCTAACCTATATATACTTGAGGTATTGGCCACAATTGTATATACAAGTTTTGGAGCCTTCTCTAGTTCTTCTACTTCTAGTTCTAGTTGGTCCTAATTGACTAATTAGAGTAAGATCTAGTTACCCTAATCCTCATAATTAGAAGCCCGCTGTGGTTCCAATCTCCTCCCTCTAATTCTCCAGTGACGATTAGCTCTGGACTACAAAGAGCTACTGGATCATGAAGGTTGCACGCTTGCAACCAAGTAGAGAGGCCATGCTTTTGGTCTTCAGTTCGAGGGACTGTTCGTGGGTGGTTTGCGGGATCGTTCATTAGCGGTTCGAGGGACTCCAAGTACGATCTACATCGACACTTTCATCTTCCACTACAACATGGTGACAGAAACGACCGTGATCCCAACCCGTTATGCATCTTCATATTGATCTTGGGTGTGCGTAGGTGCGTTTTTGTTTTCTACTATGTTTCCTCTCCATCACCGGAGGAGCAAACCCACTCTTGAGCTATCTAGTTTCTTGTCAAACTTTCGATGAACCCGTAAGTTGTCGTTATGACCACCGTGTTATAGATGACGTTTGAGCAAGCCCAAAGTTCATCATCTGGTAAGAAGTGACTACGATACTCTCATGGTCAAAGGAACTAAGCCACACGTTAACTCTTCGTGTTATAACAATTTACTAGTGACGATAGTATCTCAAAGTATAACAAACAAGTTTGGATCAATTAAATATGATCGTTCTTCCAACATTATATTCTGAAAATTGTTTTAGGACTATCGTTGCACTTAAGGATATCATAATATCCGAAAAATATGATCACTAACAACACTTGAGCTAATCTTAAAGGCGAGACTAGAAATCTGGTTTTACCATCTATCATTCCACATGTGCATATGAGTTTCCACCGAATTGCATATTCCGGGATCATAGCAGTTATAGCACAGAATATAAGCTCTTCACTATAAATATCGAAATATAATATTATTGCCTCTAGGGCATATTTCCAAAAATGAGATGTGGTCATCTGTTAGTCTCTAGTACGACATGCGTTCTGTGTCCAAGACCTAAGGTCGGCGCATGGACTCATGATGGTGACCGACCTGTTTGGGCTGATGAAATGCAAGTCTATAGCTAGATAGTTGTAAATGAAGTTTCGGGCTTGTCTTGATCCATGTCGTGAGACATGGTCGAGCAAGATTGGATTTGCCACTTTGATCTGGAGAGATATGCTCTAGGCCCTTCTTGTAATCGGACCTAGATAAGCATGGCTATGCGACCAATATTATGAGATAATCCGGTTTAGTAGGTAGGCATTACTGTAACAAGAAAGAGGCGGAGCTAGCACAAGGATGATCAACTCGTCTTGAGACCGGCAACATATATCGTGAGGCAAAAAGAAAAAAAATCTAGACGTTATGCATATTAGCCAAACCGACTTCATCAGACACTTGGAGTCAGCACATTTTGCTAGAAGCCATCATCGACTGGTCGAATCTAATGAGATCTGACTCGTAATTAGTGGATGAAAACCTAAGGGGTCATGGTCATAAGGGAAGGAACCTGTGAGGCCGGATCCAAATTCGCTGGTGGGAAGTGATTCGACCAGGACTTGGATCTAGGCCGAATAAACTTTGAGCTTTAGGAATCGTGTGGGGCCCATGTGATTAGCCCACAATGGATACCTATATATATAGTAGAGGTGCAACAAACATTTTTGGTTGCTCGCTTCGGCGTCGTCATTAAGGCTTTGCATGTGCTGCAACTAGCCACCTCTACTCGGCAGCAACCATGTGATCGGACTTAGCAGTCCGCCGCATGACGTTCATCCTACACACAAGGATACCATTAGAGGTACTGCGCTTTGCCCTGCTCCAGCGAACCTGTTCGAGGGAGACCGGCGATGGGGGGAGATGACTCCGGTGACGTGCTGCTCCTACTCTTCTTTCTTGTGATAGACTGCGCGTCTAGTAAAAATCTCATGATCTATCTCCTAAGCATGCTCATGGATGATATGCACGATAGGATTAAATTTTTATTGACAATAATTGCACGTCGCATAGCCCAACAGTGGTATCAGAGTCTTTACTATTGGTTTCGGATTGGGATTACATGCATATGAGATATGCGGGAGGCGACAGATGAGATATGGTGTTGTTCTTGATAGTCGGTTTATGTGATAGATAAGTTTTGTGCACGGTTAGTGAGAACGTCCGCACAAGGGGGTCAATGAGACTATGTTTTCTGATAATCGGCATTGGCACGGTTGGAACACAACATACCCCTACCGATCGGTTTCCGCCGTCGGGGTAGATCGTGAAACGTATATCCGACTCAGATTTGTGATAATTAACATGATCAATCAGATCAAAAAATTCCATATGATCGCAATACAAGTTCGACCTGTAATTTCTGAAAACGTCGGGCGCTACCCGCACCCACGAGAGGCACTCCTCTTTTAACCCCGCCCACTAACCAATAAGTGAAACCGCCATTTTTATCTGTCGTAGCACTGTAGATTTAGTACATGTTCACCCGGCGATGGATATGCATTTTTGTCTTTCTAGACATTTCAAATGAATTATCACATATGGATATATGTAGACATATTTTAGAGTGTAGATTCACTCATTTTGCTGCGTATGTAGTCACTTATTGTAATATCTAGAAAGACAAATATTTAGGAACGGAGGGAGTACTTATCATCTGCAGGCATACCATCTATATATGGCCTATGGGCGACCCCGCTGACGTCGATCAACCACACTCTTTGCGTCCCATTCGTAGTATTATATTCAGCCTATATCCATTCACCATTTACAGTTAACGATTGCGTGATCATTAAGAGAAGTCTCGCAACAACCAAAGGCATAGTTAGTCATCATGAGCATGGCTGAGAAGCCAAAGGAACATCCTTCCACAATGCGTTTGAGACAGGCTGCCTGCACCTTAGTCATATATATTTGACCCAAGCTATTGATTGATTAAGTACCACTTATAGTTTATGACGGGATGCCACAACACAACAGCCTTTACCACAACCGTGTCGTGTAGCTAACCTTACCTTAGATACCTATGTGCGCACAATTGCTTATATATCCATATATACCTGCGTGCGTGCGTGTGTGTAAACTTGTATATCTGACGAACTGTCGAGTGAACACACTGAAAGCTAGCACCGAGAAGCAGCAAGAGGTTAGCTAGCAGCGAGGTCGGCCGATCGATGGGGAGACAAGGTATGGCGGCGGCGGCGGGCGTCCTCGGCGTCATCACGCCCATGCTCGGAGTCGCCGGCACCGTTTTGATGTCGCAGGCACGTACGCCGGCCCGGCCTTCCGGCCATTCTTAATCTAATTAACTAATATTTTGATTCTTAACGGATAGTGTATTTCAACTATGCATGCAGTCGTACATGCCATTACCCCACCCGTCCTGCTCGACATCACCGGCGATGGCGTGCGGCGCCGCAGCGACGGTGCTGGCCTTGACAACTCAGATCCTCGCCAGTGCGGCCACCGGTTTCTGCGGGGCGTGGGAATTCCCCAGCGAGTGCAAGCGCGTCGCCCGTCTCTTGTCTACCGCCTCGTGGTAAGTTGTACAGCTCGAGCTCCATGCCACAGTGAAAAAAGACAGCAAGTAAAAACCCTACGCCATTTTGATCATTAATTTGGATTAATCATTATTGGAATATGGATTCACACCTAGCTACCTTAACATTTTAACGTAAAATACGATCTATTCAACAAATTCCAAACTGAAATTTTCCCAAAAAAGATCCAAAATTTGAAATTTGAAACGTGCTTGCAGGTTCCTTGCGATAAAAGCGGTGATATTATTCATGCTGGGCACCATGGTAGCGCTCGGTCCCAGGGCCGGAAAATTAAGGATTAGTATAGGCCACAACTGTGTCGCTGTAGGAGTTGGAGCCTTTGGGGCAGCAACAATCTTCTTCCTCATCGTCTTTGGCCTTCAGATCACCTTGTATTATATCTTGCTTCAGACAGCTGCTGCTGCAGACCCTACAAAGCCGTCGAATGCTAAGAGCATCTCTAGTGGATCATCTATATGGACGTGTATAGCAAATATACACGATGCCTGGTAAAAAATGGCTCCCAGCGACTCGTGTAAAAGGGCGTGTAAATATCCACGCCCAGTCCACGACGGTACGAGGCGTGCAAATATACACGAGCAAGCCACGCTCGTCAGCTGGCGAAAACGAGACGGAGGCTTCGTCCCGCGCCCGCCTGGAGGAAGAATCGGAGGAGCTCGCCCTCAGGTCGCCGTCGCCCAAGGTACAAATTCTTCCGACCTTGCTCACGAGCGGGAGGGCGGGGACGAGCAGGGGGCGGCGGGGTGCGGGCGGGCGGCGGGGTGCGGGATGCGGCCTGGGGAGAGGACGGGCAGGGGACGGGCATGGGAGAGGCCTGGGGAGAGGACGGGCTGGGGAGGCCTAGTTGTCCAAAAATTGTTGCTTGTTGCTTGGCCATGTTATTGATGTCAGATTGTGGTCTAAAATAGCTGTGCATTGGTTGCTTGCAGATGGATTGTGACCAAAGCTTCTTGGACACCATTGTTTTGGTTACACACAAACACAACAGAAAGTCCAATTGGAGAGCAGGCAACTCCATCAACTCAGCATCGTTCTGCAATAACAGAGAAAGGAAAATCCAACAAAGGAAAAAATTGGTCTAGTGATGAGGACAAGGTTCTCATAGCAGCATGGGCAAATACAAGTTTGGATATTGTTGGGACAGATCAAAATCGAGATGCTTATTGGGATAGAATTTCAGAGTACTACAACACACACAAGGAATCATCATGGCCGGAGCGTAATGCTAATGCAATCAATTGCCGTTACACAACGATTAACAGAGAGACCTCTAAATTTTGTGGTTGCCTTCAGCAGATTTTAAATAGGCAAGAAAGTGGAAGGACTATAGAAGAAAAGGTATGCGCATTTCTTGTAATTCTATATGTGATGTGCAATATTCTATATGTGTTGTGCTTATTTTAACAACATATTTATATGTGCAGACAAACGATGCACACATTTTGTTCAAGGAAATGGATCTTAAAAAAAAGAAGCCTTTCACACTGATGCATTGCTATGTAGAGTTTTCGAAGTATCCAAAGTGGCAGACAAGAGAAGTTGAAACTTCTCTTAAGAAACAAAAGAAGACCATTGATGCAAGTCCGGGCACAGCCACCAATGATCCGGCTGATGCATCCTCGGTACGTACTGATGCTACCTCGATACACACTGATGCTCTTGAACATGAGAAAAGACCTGATGGTGTGAAGAGGGACAAGAGAGGTAAAGCTGATGACAGTGCTTGCAAGCTGTCATTAGAAACTGTGTGGGCAGCAAAGCTAGAGAAGGATGAGATCAAAGAGGCGGCAAGAAATGCTCGCTATGCACAACAATTGGAATTGCGAAAAGAGGAGATTGCACTCAAAAAGAATGAGGATGCACGAAACGAGAGGGAGGATGCACGGAGACAGTTTGAATTAGATGAGAGGATCATGCTCATCGACCCAAGTGGTATGACTGATGTTCAAAAGCAGTTCTACCAAGCTAAGCAGAAGGAGATCCTTGCTCACGGCCTAGGGTAATGTGAGCTATATGTTGTAGTTGTAAGAACTATTTACTGCTTTCTGCTAGTTGAGGACATGGATTACATCACTCATTGCATAAATATTTTTATTGATAGCTGCATTACAAAGACATGGATTACTCGTTTCCAAACTTTTGCCACACATGGTCAATTAGATCAAGTTTAAGCTGATCATGTTCATCGAAATTTCTAATCCGATGAGTCATCTGAATAAAAGAGCTCAGTTCTTCCGCATGAGTACGAGAGACTGTGACTCTTTCTCCCATTGCCTCAAAAGTGCAGCTTTGCTGACCAGTTTGTCGCTCCTCTTCAACTATCATATTGTGCATTATGACACAAGCTTTCATGACATCAGTGATTTCTTTACGTTTCCATCCTTTAGCAGGTCCACGAACAATGGCAAAACGGGATTGCAGAACTCCAAAGGCTCGTTCCACATCTTTCCTAGCCCCCTCTTGCTTCTTGGCAAAAGTTTTATGCTTTCTGCTAGTTGGAGCTGGTATGCTCTTCACAAATGTTGCCCACCGTGGATAGATACCATCTGCAAGGTAATACCCCATTGTGTACTGATGGCCATTGATGCTATAATTCACTGGAGGAGTTTGGCCTTCGGCCAGCTTTGTAAAAACAGGAGAACGTTGAAGAACATTTATATCATTCAGAGACCCTGGTAAACCAAAATAAGCATGCCAAATCCAAAGATCTTGTGAAGCAACTGCTTCCAAGATCATAGTGGGCTCGCTCACATGGCCTTTAAACATGCCATGCCATTTTTTGGGGCAATTTTTCAACCCCCAGTGCATGCAATCTATGCTCCCTAACATACCGGGAAATCCTCTTTCCTCCCCTATTGCAAGTAACCTAGCAATGTCTTCTTCATTTGGAGATCTCAGGTACTTTTCCCCAAA
This sequence comes from Triticum urartu, assembly GCF_003073215.2. NCBI lineage: Eukaryota > Viridiplantae > Streptophyta > Magnoliopsida > Poales > Poaceae > Triticum > Triticum urartu. The sequence goes on from NC_053023.1 coordinate 703,967,073, forward strand.
AACTTCACAAATTTTGATCACAAATTTCTTGCAAGACTCTAAATTAGTAGACTCAGCGGACCGGATGTACTCATCAACATAATCAGCTGCTACTCCATATGTTAGTATCCGCATCGCCGCGGTCATCTTTTGCAAAGGATGTAACCCAAGAGCTCCAGAAGCACTTCTTTTTTGCGTAAAATAATCATCATAGTCATGCTCAAGTATACCATCAGCTATGCGGTTGAACAAAGTACGCGACATCCTAAATCTGTGCATAAAAATTAAATGAGACAGGGAAATGAAAAAAGGACCAAAGCAGAGAAGTGTACTAATTACGAACCTTCGTCGAAACAAATGTTCGGGAAAGCGAGGAACTTCTTTGAAGTAGTCGTCCCAGAGAAGAAGAAATCCGGCATCTCTTCCTCGATCGATTGACTGACGTCCATGCTTGGAACCGCCATGGCGTCGAGCGTTCTTGCTCTCTTCCTCCTCGCGCTCGGCAAATGCTGCAAGTATGAGTTCATCGTCGCCAGATGAAGATGACGAAGAACTCATGTCCCAAGTGGATGTGTTCATTGTGTTGCGTGAGAAACGATAGAGAAATCTAGGTGAGAAGAGAAGTCACAGGTAGAAGTGTGCTGGAAGAGAGCTGGTAGGGTGGTTTATATAGATCAGAAATATGGCCGTTGGAAATATAGCCGTTGGAAATATAGCCGTTGGAAGTTTGAAAATATAGCCATTAGAAATATACACGTCCTAATTTACACGTTCCACTGAAAAACAGGAAGGTGTATAATTTAGCAACGTGTATATGAACGTGTATATGGAGATATACACGTCCAAATTTACACCATCCACTAGAGATGCTCTATCAAGTGACAAGTCACGCACTACCGCGCTGGCGACCATCCTCCTCGAGTGCCAAAAAGGCGGCGCTGGCCCTCGTCCTCATGAGCCGACCGGCCAAGTTTATAGCCCATGTCACTGCAATATGTCCACCTCGTAGGGACACTTGTACGTACCAAGTGTCATCAAGTAAAGTCTATAAGTAAATTACTTTCCAGATAGAAATGTCGTTTAATTTGGTTCAGCGCACTCGAATGTGTGTCCATGTTGCACTGTTGTTAACTTCTATCTGGTTATACCGTTGTACGCACTCGCTTTGTACGTGGTCTACGCTACAATGAGTGGAGTACCAACCGCTGTTCAAGGCGGTGTGTACGCGGTTGAAGCAGGTGGCTACGGTGATTTTTACTCAACATGGGTGGCAGCATAATCTCCGGATCGGTCCACCATCCCTTGCAACATAGGTATAGTGTCGGTCTATAGGACTCTACTGTCGCCGATTTGTCGTTTTTCCCCATTCATTTTGTCAGACTTTCCGTGTTGGGCTGTGTGCATCCTAATTATGCAGAGGCCGGGTGTTACTCATAATATTTTGTATCCGCTTGATGCTACATTTCGAGATAATAAAAGCGCCCTTTATCAAAAAATCTGCTTATACCGTGTTAAATAGGATATCCCAGCCCATCAGGGTTCAAATCCTGGTGCTCGCATTTATTCCTGGATTTATTTCAGGATTTCTGACTATGTGCATTCAGTGGGAGGAGACGTTCCCGTCGACGACGAGGCGCCTACGATGACTTCTTAAATCTTAAGATGATATGCCGGCTCAGTCTTTCGGATGTGCTCATAGAGGTAGGGTGTGCGTGTGTGCGTTCATAAGGGTGAGTGTATGCGCGTGTATATGAGCGCTTGTGTCTGTACTCACTGGCGGAGCTACGTGCTAGGAAAAACGGCCGTGGCCCGCCCAGCCAAAGGGAGATGCAATGGAGACATACTGTAAATTGGGCCATCAGAATAAAAATACTGAGTCTTTCTTTGTACTGTCCCGCCCATGTTTGCTATTGAAGCTCCGCCACAGTCTGTACTGATGTTCAAAAAAAAGGGTATCAGCTGATGGGCTCTACAATAAGGAGAAAACATAAGGCAGCAATAATGCCGCATGAAAAAAAAATTGTTTTGCCTCCATTTTGAAAAAATATATGTCGCAAGGAAATATCCTGTCGATGGGCCAGTTCAGATACTCCCGCGGCCAAACTCTCTAACCTCTAGCCAGTTCTATCGGTGGTTCTTTGTGCTGGTTCACACAGTGCTGTTGTACCTCTAGTACGAGATGCGTGGATACTTGGGAGGTGTTGTAACTTCGACATTAAATCAGCAAATCATTCGGGAGACATCTCGCGTCTAAAGGTGTAACAAGTTACAGGAATTGTCATGCTGCACCAACTCCTTTTTCCTCTTCCGATGCATTGGTGGTTTGTGAGATTGATTGCTACCTTGTACCTCTGCAGTGTCTTGGGCATGTTCGTGCGCGCAATTATATTCCGGGGGACATTCCCCTATCGAAAAAGGCTTTTGACCCGCTTTATCAATAAAGCAACCAACACATTCCCCTACATGCTCCCATCCATCTAGTTCTTTCAATAGTTCTTCAAGTTGGTCCATGGAGTGCTACCGTTCTTCTAGATCGGTAGCGTGGATACCTTACAAGTGTCGTACATCAGCGGATAGTCCAGAAGAAATTTTTGTGGCTGAGAGGTATAACGGGGGATCGTCCGGGCATAACCCTCTCAGCGACGCGCCATTTCGGAATCCGAGTGGTGTCAAATGGAAAAGGTTCGGGTCACCCCCCCTCCCAGTGACGCGTTGTATCTTGATCTGGATACGGTGACAAGTGAGTAAGGATCGGGTCGTCACATACTTAGTGGCATGCTACATTGACTCCCGGGTGTAGTGAAAAATGAACAAGGGTCTTCGCATTTGACTCTATGAGTGTGAAAAGTAAGGAAGCTAGCCGAGCCTAGGAGGATCCAATTAGGTACCTGGAACGTAGGGTCTCTGACAAGTAAGCTTCAGGAGCTAGTTGATACAGCGATGAGGAGAGGTATTGATATGCTTTGCATTCAAGAAACCAAATGGAGGGGACAGAAGGCGAAGGAGGTGGAGGATACTGCCTTCAAGCTATGGTACATGTGGATGACTGCAAACTGAAACGGAGCAGGCATCTTGATCAACAAGAGCCTCAAGTATGGAATAGTAAACATCAAGAGGTGTGGGGACCAGATTATCTTGATCATGCTAGTAGTTGGGGACTTAATTCTCAATATTATTAGTGCGTATGTCCCGCAAGTAGACCATAATGAGAACACCAAGAGGGAGTTCTGGGAAGGCCTAGAGGACATGGTTAGGAGTGTGCCTTATTGGGATGAAGCTCTTCATAGGAGGAGACATCCATGGCTAGGTGGGTACATCTAACATGGGTTTTGAAGGGATGCATGGGGGGGGGGCTTTGGCTATGGCATAAGAAATTAAGAAGAAGAAGATGACTTAAACTTTTCTCTAGCCTATGACATGATCGTAGCTGACACCCTCTTTAAAAAGAAAGAATCGCATCTAGTGACTTTTAATAGTGGTCAATACTCTAGCCAGATTGATTTCATCCCTTGAGAAGAGAAGGCATGTGTTGTTCCTCAGCATAAGCTTATGGTGGCTGACTTCCGCTTTTAGATTCATGTCCAGCTGGATAAGCGCACCACAGTCGCTAGAACAAAGCAGTGGAAGGTCAAGGGGAGGTAGCTCAGGCTTTCAAGAAGTGGGTCATTAAGGAGGGCCCTTGGAAGGAAGGAGGTGATGCAGACAATATGTGGATGAAGATGATGACCTGCATTTGTAAGGTAGATTCAGAGGAGTTTGGAGTGTCCAAGAAAAGTAGAAGCAAAGCTAAAGATGCCTGGTGGTGGATGATGATGTTCAGAAGGCTATTAAGGAGAAGAAATATTGTTTCATATGCCTTTACCAGGACACGAGTATAGACAACATAGAGAGGTACAAGGTGGCAATGAAGGCCGCTGTCGGTGTCAAAACCGGCGGATCTCGGGTAGGGGGTCCCGAACTGTGCGTCTAGGCAGATGGTAACAGGGGGCAGGGGACACGATGTTTTACCCAGGTTCGGGCCCTCTTGATGGAGGTAACACCCTACGTCCTGCTTGATTAATATTGATGATATGGGTAGTACAAGAGTAGATCTACCACGAGATCAAGGAGGCTAAACCCTAGAAGCTAGCCTATGGTATGATTGTTCGTCCTACGGACTAAAACCCTCCGGTTTATATAGACACCGGGGAGGGCTAGGGTTACACAGAGTCGGTTACAATGGTAGGAGATCTACATATCCGTATCGCCAAGCTTGCCTTCCACGTCAAGGAAAGTCCCTTCCGGACACGGGACGAAGTCTTCAATCTTGTATCTTCATAGTCCAGGAGTCTGGCCGAAGGTATAGTCCGGCTATTCGGACACCCCCTAATCCAGGACTCCCTCAGTAGCCCCCGAACCAGGCTTCAATGACGACGAGTCCGGCGTGCACATTGTCTTCGGCATTGCAAGGCGGGTTCTCCAAATTCCGTGTACCTGTTAAATAATGTCCGGTTTCTTGTAGCGCTCCTTGGCTTCTACGCCCAATAATGGCCGTCTTCCACGTGTCAAACGAATACAAAAAGTCAGGGTGTTTTTATATTTACACCCCTAGCCGCGTGAATGAGCCGCCTATTTAAGGGGACGAGGATTTAGATCCAAACCATACCTTCTCCCCTCCGCGAGTATTCATCGGAGCGTATCCGACAGAGGTCCATTCCATCATGGCCGACCGCTGCAGCTCCTCCTCTCGCCCTTCCAGCCCTCAGCCCAGAGATTGGAAGAGGTGCTCCATCCCGCACAGCGAGCTAGTGACGCTCCAGACCAAGGGATTTCTCCCCCCGGCCTATATGGTCCCGGTTTGAGCCGGACTTGCCACCTATAATGGCGGAGAGCAAGCGGAGAGCGCCCCCAATCCCTCCAAAGGAGAGCGGGTATGCCTTGTCCCTTACTTAATAAGAGGGCTCGGATTTCCAATTCATCCGTTTCTCCGGGGTCTCCTGGAGTTCTATGGCCTCCAGCTGCACAACCTCATGCCTGCCTCCATATTGCATATCGCGGGCTTCGTAGCCCTTTGCGAGCTGTTTTTGGGCTGCGAGGCTCATTTCACGATGTGGAAAAGGCTATTCTGCCTCGTGCCCCGTTCTAATAAGGGGTCAATGTATCAAGTGGGAGGAGCCGAAGTGTGGCGCATCGCCGGGACAGGATATCTATCCGAAACCCCAAAGAAGGCGTCCGAGGACTGGCCTTCGGAATGGTTTTATATAGAGGACGTCCCGCTGCCGGATCCTGTCCGGATCGGCCTCCCTGAGTTCGACAGTGCTCCCTTAAAGAAGCGCCTAAGCTGGCGTCCACGGAGCCCTCAGAGGGAAAGTGACAGGGATGTTCTTTACTTGATGGGCCGGATAAGATTGTTAGCTCATTCCGGACTGAACATGATCGGGGTCATGGCCGCATGCATCATGCGAGGGGTGCAGCCGCTTCAGTATAGAGGCCGCCCCATGTGGGACTTCAACGGGGAGGACGATGCCACCCGCTACGGCCGTAAGGGGGCGGATTCGGCTGCCGCTCTAATAAAGACCTTGTCCGCTTTGTACAAGGGAGAAGAGGAGGAATTTCTCCGCGTCAACCCACAGGGTGGATTTTCTATGTACAATCCCCCAAGTGGGTAAGTGGACACTTTTACTTGCCCATCCATTTTATATTCCTATCGTTAAATATTCAGTCTAACGACTTCAACGTAGGAACTGCACCAGGCTGTTAAAGAAATAAATAGCCCTCCTCCACAACCCGAGGATCCGGGACGGTCCCTCGACCCGACCTCTCAAGAGGATCCGAACTTATCTATGGAGCTGATTGATGGGGTATTTCATCAATGGAGCAAGGACAACGCCTTGGTGGCCATTACGACCGATTACCTAGGGCTACTCCCAGCCTCACAGGTAACTGAGACCGAAGTCCCAACACTTTGAAAAAGGATCTATCCTCGCGTGTTTTCGATTGCCGTATGACAACTGTGTTTTGCAGGGGAGGTCCTTGAGACGGGAGGCCGAGCCTGTGGCGACTAGCCAACGAGGGGCGGCAAGGCCCCGCGGGCTGAAAAGAAGTGCGGTCCGGACTGAGATGCCGGCGCAAAGGTATAGCGCGCCATCTTATTCCCAGGTGTTATTCCTTCAAGGCATATTAACGCTCGTGCTCTCTTCAGGACGAAGAGACCTCGCCGGACTATATCCAGAGGGGCTAACAATCGCGCCTCCACCAGCCAGGCTCCAAAGCCTGGTCCGGAAGCGGAGGCGAACACAAGGCGCGCACCGGACGCTCCTCCGACAGAGGATGCGGACAGGCTGTCTGCCACCAATTCCGAGCTGGAGAGTGCCATGAACCACAGGCGTCACCGGACAGTTCTTCGCGATGCTTGTTTCTCCCAAGAGGCGTTGGATGCCTTCAATTCGGGAGATGCGTACCTCCGTGCCGCTCAAAATGGTCTAGCCAGAGCCACGAAGCAGTATGTAAAAGACATACGGGCAAGAAAACTTTGGTAATTGTATACATACCAGTAGCCCCCGAGACTTGAACAGTTAGAATGACTGATTTAAGGATCATTTGTTATGTAGGTTCTTACAGAAAAGAATACCCTACTATCCCAGGAGTTGGAAGAGTGCAAAGCCCAACTTGAGGCCGCACTAGCCGCGGAAGGGGAGCCCAAGGAGACCCCCTCTGGTAATATACGCTTCGAAAGATAAGTATTTTACGAAGTGCGGCGTGGGTGCAAATCTGACAAATGAAATTGCAGATGGCGCCGGATTAAATCCGGAAGAGCAATAACTCCGACGCCAAGTGAAGGCTGGTGAGAGTGTGCTGACAAAGGTGAGGCGGGAGAAGAACGATCTCCAAGATGCCAACACCAAGCTGGGCGTTGAACTGAAGGATGTTCGTGCCCAACTGTTGGACTCCGTGAAGGACAATCAGCGGCTTCGACGCGGCATATATAGTAAGTGCTTAAATGAACTTTGAAAAAAGAGTTCGGCGAGGAAGTCGACTAACAGAGTAATGTCAGTAGGTATGCTAACAGGTCGTCCTGCAGAGGAAATGCCCGGTTCTACGGGTGACCTTCTTCTCGAGCTCTCACAACTGCACGAGCGAGTTCGGCAGGTGATGCAAAGCGTCGCCCAGGCCTTGTGGCCATCCGTCTCCATGCCCGAGGGCCTTGGAGAGCTTGTAGAGAAGCTGAAGGGAGCGCGGCGGCGCTTCCGATTGTGGAAGATGTCGGCCTGCCGTCAAGGCGCCAGGGAGGCCTGGGCCATGGTGAAGATGCGGTACACGAAGGCTGACCCAAACCACATGGCCGAGGTGGGACCCGTGGGGCCCGATGGGAAGGAGATCCCTGTGAGCTTAGTATACGGCCAAGTAGAATTGGCCGCAAAGTATTCCCAACAGGACTGTAAACTAGACAGCCTGTTAGATGGTATTGAAGAGGAATACAATCAATCAGATTGACTATGTAATTATAATTGACATGTGTAATGCCTTCTAGCCGGATTGTAGATCGTTTGTCATGGCCGACCTTTTCGCTTCAACCTCGGGACCTGACGGTCCGGAGTGTGTCTGAATACCCTCGCGGTTATATAAGAACCGGGGTATGCATGGAGACCAGGCGTAGGGGTCATTAGTGCTTGAACAGACAAGTGCCCAACTAGTTATGTTATATTACATGGTTAGTAAGAAACATCTTCCAGGGAGAATAGTTCCGTTAGGGGTTCCTTTCCCTGGGAGGCATGCCCTAAAGTGCATGTCCATTCTGCGAAAAGAGACGCAGGAAAAACATCTGGGGGCGTATAGATAAATAAAAAAGATCATCTTTAGTTCACCGACCGAATATTCCCTTAAGAACGCTAGCTTTCGGCTTCACCTAGTCTGAGGTACACATCCGGCTGACACGGCAGTAACAATCGCAGAGGTGCTCCCTTTACCACCTAGCCGAACAATCGGGAACGTAGGGTAAGCACAGGAGCCAGGCAACCCAGCTTAGCCAAAACTTAAGTCATATCGATGCATATACTGGCGAATAAAAGGTACATGCGGAAGTGTGACGCATGTGTTGGGCATGAAAGCCCGTATAAATAAGCTTCTGTTTAAAGAAGCCCCCAAGTTTGATGAGCGCAGATAGCGCGTCACTTTATGAGCCTTTAAAGGCTATAGGAGAGAGAGAGGAGAAGGAGAGAAATGTAAGACAGAAAGTATATAAAAATGGACAGAGGAAGGAAACGAACACAGAGTCCGGTGCTAGGCATAGAATCTTCAGAGACGGGCTGCATTCCATGGGTTCGGCTCGAATCGGTTATCCGATGCATCTCGCAGGCGGTACGCTCGACCAGTCAGGACTTGGTCAATTATGAAGGGACCTTCCCACTTGGGCTTGAGTTTATCCTTCTTCTTGTCCGGTAGACGTAGAACTAGTTCGCCAACGTTGTAATTTTTGGCCCGTACTTCTCTTCTTTGGTATCTTCGAGCCTGCTATTGATAGAATGCGGAATGGGCTTTTGCCACGTCACGCTCTTCCTCCAAGGCGTCCAAACTGTCCTGCCGATCAAGCTCGGCTTCTCTTTCTTCCTACATGCGCACTCGAGGTGAGTCATGAATTATGTCGCAGGGCAAGACTGCCTCTGCGCCGTACACCATGAAGAATGGTGTGTATCCGGTGGTGCGATTTGGCGTGGTCCGCAGCCCCTAGAGTACAGAGTCGAGCTCCTCTACCCAGTGCGTATTAGATTCCTTAAGGGACCGCACTAATCTGGGTTTGATGCCGCTCATGATAAGACCATTTGCACGTTTGACCTGGCCATTAGTTTGTGGGTGATAGACGGAAGCATAATCCAGCCCCATGTTTTTGCACCAGAGTTTACCTCGTCGGCCGTAAAGTTCGTGCCGTTATCAGTGATGATGCTGTGGGGGACACCGTAACGATGTACAACCCCGGATATAAAGTCTATCACCGGTCCGGATTCGGCCGTCTTAACAGGCTTGGCTTCTATCCATTTGGTGAACTTATCCACCATGACCAATAAGTATTTTTTCTTGTGGGTTCCGCCTTTAAGGGGTCCAACCATGTCAAGCCCCCAGACCACGAAGGGCCAAGTGATGGGGATAGTTTGGAGGGCGGTAGGTGGCATATGGCTTTGGTTTGCAAAAAGCTGGCAACCGACGCATCGTTGGACTAAGTCCTGGGCGTCTGCTCGGGCCGTCGGCCAATAAAAGCCTATACGGAAGGCCTTGCTTACAAGGGACCGAGCTGCAGCGTGATGACCACCGAGTCCGACATGAATTTCAGCCAGGAGGTTCCGCCCTTCCTCTTCGGAGATGCACCTTTGAAGGACTCCGGTAGTGCTTTTCTTATAAAGCTCACCCTCATGGACTTTATAGGCTTTAGATCGCCGCACTATGCAGCGTGCCTCATTTTGGTCCTCGGGGAGTTCCTGCCTAGTAAGGTAGGCGAGGAATGGTTCTGTCCACGGGGCGATGACGGCCATTATTACGTGGGCTGAAGGTGTTATTTCATTGGTAGAGCCTCCAATTATGTCAGAGTGTTCGGTATCGGGCAGTGCGGTTGGGTCCGGGCTGTTATTGCCGGGTTCCCCTTCCCATAATACAGATGGCCTGAATAGCCTTTCCAAGAAGATGTTGGGGGGAGGGGACTACGTCGCGTTTTGCGCCGATGCATGCCAGGACATCTGCCGCCTGATTATTTTCCCGGGCTATATGGTGAAATTCGAGCCCTTCGAAACGAACTGACATTTTTAGGATGGCGTTGCGATAAGCTGCCATTTTTGGATCCTTGGCATCAAAGTCTCCATTTATTTGGGATATTGTGAGGTTCGAGTCCCCGCGCACCTCTAGGCGTTGAATACCCATGGATACTGCCATCCGGAGACCATGTAAAAGGGCCTCATATTCGGCTGCGTTGTTGGAGTCTGTACATTATCTGGAGTACGTATTGAACTGTGTCTCCTATGGGGGACGTCAACACGATGCCAGCCCCTAGACCGGCCAACATTTTGGAGCCGTCGAAGTACATGACCCAATTTGAATATGTGCCGTACTCTTTAGGGAGTTCGACCTCCGTCCATTCTGCGACGAAGTCGGCCAAAACTTGTGACTTGATAGCTCGCCGTGGCTTGTAAGTTATGTCGAACGGGAGGAGCTCAATGGCCCATTTTGCAATCCGGCCCGTCACGTCGCGGTTGTTTATAATATCGTTAAGTGGCACTTCCGAGGCTACTGTTATTGAACACTCTTGAAAGTAGTGTTGTAGCTTCCAGGATGCCATAAATACCGCGTACGCAATCTTTTGATAATGCGGGTACCGTGACTTGCACGGAGTAAGGACAGTGGACACATAGTAGACCGGCTTTTGAAGGGGGAATTTGTGTCCGTCCGTTTCTCGTTCGACGATGAGCACTGCGCTTACGACCTGATGGGTTGCTGCAATGTATAATAGCATTGGTTCGCCAATGTTTGGCATGGCCAGGACTGGGTTTGTTGCCAAGATGGCTTTTATTTCGTCGATTCCGGCCATGGCTGCATCCGTCCACTCGAAGTGTTCGGTGCGCCGAAGGAGGCGGTAAAGGGGTAGGGCCTTTTCTCCTAAGCGGGAGATAAAGCGGCTTAGAGCCGCCACGCATCCGGTTAATTTTTGCATTTGTTTGAGGTCCTTCGGGATATCCAATTGTGACAGAGATCGGATCTTGGCTGGATTTGCTTCAATTCCTCTACCGGATACAATGAAGCCCAAGAGCTTTCCGGCTGGAATGCCGAAAACGCATTTTTCTGGGTTGAGCTTGATGTCGTATGTTCGGAGGTTATCGAATGTTAGCCTCAAGTTGTCTACTGGAGTTTCGACATGTCTTGTTTTAACGACCACATCATCTATGTATGCCTCCACTGTTTTGCCGATCTGGTTTGCCAGACATGTCTGAATCATGCGCTGATATGTTGCGCCGGCATTTTTGAGCCCGAAGGGCATTGTGTTGAAGCAGAATGGGCCGTATGGTGTGATGAATGCCGTTGCAGCTTGGTCCGACTCTGCCATCTTTATTTGATGGTAGCCGGAGTATGCGGCGAGGAAACTCAACGAATCGTGTCCTGCGGTAGCGTCGATAATTTGATCGATGCGGGGGAGAGGGAAGGGATCCTTTGGGCAAGCCTTGTTAAGGTCTTTAAAATCAACGCACAGGCGCCAGGATTTGTCCTTCTTTGGTACCATCACCAGGTTTGCTAGCCAGTCCGGGTGTTTTATATCTTTGATGAATCCGACCTCCAATAGCTTGGCTAGTTCTTCTCCCATGGCCTGTCTCTTAGGTTCGGAAAAACGCCGAAGAGCCTGTTTGACTGGCTTGAATCCTTTTAGGATATTTAAGCTGTATTCGGCCAACCTACGTGGGATTCCTGGCATGTCTGAAGGGTGCCAGGCGAAAATGTCCCAGTTCTCTCATAGGAACTTTCGCAGTGCGGCGTCTACATCAGGGTTTATCTGTGCCCTGATGGAAGCTGTTTTATTGGGGTCCATTGGATGGACCTGGACTTTGACTATTTCATCCGCCGGTTTAAAGGAGGTGGACTTGGATCTTTTATCGAGTATCACATCGTCCCTATTCACCGTGGAGCGCAGCGCGGTCAGTTCCTCAACCGCTAGGGCTTCGGATAGCGCCTCGAGAGCCAGTGCGGCTGTCTTGTTTTCGGCGCGGAGTGCTATGTCCGGATCACTAGCGAGAGTGATGATTCCGTTAGGCCCAAGCATCTTGAGCTTCATGTACTCGTAATGGGGTATTGCTTGGAAGACTGTAAACGCTTCCTGCCCTAGCAGAGCGTGATATCCGCTACTGAACGGGGCCACCTGGAACGTGACCTCTTCGGGCCTATAATTATCCAGCGTGCCGAACACCACATCTAATGTGATTTTTCCTGTACAGCGCGCTTCCTGACTGGGGATTATTCCTCTAAAGGTTGTGCTGCTTCGCTCAATGTGGTTCCAGTCTATTTCCATTTTTTTGAAGGATTTCCTCATAAATGAGGTTCAATCCGCTGTCGCCATCCATGAGTACCTTGGTAAGACGAAAGCCGTCCACTATTGGACTGAGGACCAATGCGACTGGTGCTCGGGCTGTTCGGAATTTAGGTTCATCACTGGCGTTTAAAGTAATAGCCGTGTCGCTCCATGGGTTTATTGTTGCTACTTGGTAGACTTCGGCAAGGCTGCGGAGTGTTCTTTTTCACATATTATTTGATGCGAAAGTCTCGAAGACTGTTAATACCGTACTGGTGTCTCTGGGGTGGCTTTCTGTGGCTTCTGGAATTAGAAGATCTTCGCCAATTTTTGCCACCTGCCGGAGTATCCAACATGTTCTAAGGCTATGAGTTGGTGTGGCGCCCTCTGCACTGTGAATTTTACAGGGTCCATTAAGCCATCCTTCCAGCACGTTCCGTGCCCTATAGAGGGCTTTTGCTTTTTGGTATCGAACCCGGGTGTCTGGCGATGATGCACCCTTTTATTTCGGACTGGGTTTGTATTCAAGGCCGGATTCTCCCAATTTTTTTTCGGTTTTCCAGGCACTTTCCATCGCACAGTACTTTTGTACTATGGACGCCAAGTCCGCAAAGCATGTAATATCACAGCGACTTATGGCATTGAGGATTCCCTTGTCCGTGCAATTATTGCAGAAGAATGAAATTGTGTCTTCCTCGCGGCAGTCCTTTATCCTGTTCATAACCAGGAGGAATCTGGCCCAGTAATGATGTACTGTTTCTTCGGGTTCTTGCGTAATTTGGGATAGATCGCTTATGTACGGGTGGGTGGGTGGAATCAAATCCGAAACCTCACCCAATCTGAGGCCCAGGGGCCAATGTGAAGGAAATATGCCCTAGAAGCAATAATAAAGTTATTATTTATTTCCTTATATCATGATAAATGTTTATTATTCATGCTAGAATTGTATTAACCGGAAACATAATACATGTGTGAATACATAGACAAACAGAGTGTCACTAGTATGCCTCTACTTGACTAGCCCGTTAATCGAAGATGGTTATGTTTCCTAACCATGAACAAAAGAGTTTTTATTTGATTAACGGGATCACATCATTAGAAGAATGATGTGATTGACATGACCCATTCCATTAGCTTAGCACCCGATCGTTTAGTATGTTGCTATTGCTTTCTTCATGACTTATACATGTTCCTATGACTATAAGATTATGCAACTCCCGTTTGCCGGAGAAACACTTTGTGTGCTACCAAACGTCACAACGTAACTGGGTGATTACAAAGGAGCTCTATAGGTGTCTCCAAAGGTACATGTTGGGTTGGCGTATTTCGAGATTAGGATTTGTCACTCCGATTGTCGGAGAGGTATCTCTGGGCCCTCTCGGTAATGCACATCACATAAGCCTTGCAACCATTGCAACTAATGAGTTAGTTGTGAGATGATGTATTACGGAACGAGTAAAGAGACTTGCCGGTAACGAGATTGAACTAGGTATTAAGATACCGACGATCGAATCTCGGGCAAGTAACATACCGATGACAAAGGGAACACCGTATGTTGTTATGCGGTCTGACCGATAAAGATCTTCGTAGAATATGTGGGAGCCAATATGAGCATCCAGGTTCCACTATTGGTTATTGACCGGAGACTAGCGGGTGTCTGTCTCTCCCACTTTAGTCGGATCGGATTCGATGAAAAGGGTCCTTATGAAGGGTAAATAGAAATTGGCATATCACGTTGTGGTTTTGGCGTAGGTAAGAAATGTTCTTGCTAGAAACCTATAGCAGCCACGTAAAAACTTGCAACAACAATTAGAGGACGTCTAACTTGTTTTTGCAGCATATGCCTTGTGATGTGATATGGCCAAAAGGATGTGATGAATGATATATGTGATGTATGAGATTGATCATGTTCTTGTAATTGGAATCACGACTTGCATGTTGATGAGTATGACAACCGGCAGGAGCCATAGGAGTTGTCTTAATTTATTTATGACCTGCGTGTCAACATAAACGTCATGTAATTACTTTACTTTATTGCTAAAGCGTTAGCTATAGTAGTAGAAGTAATAGATGACGAGACAACTTCAAGAAGACACGATGATGGAGATCATGATGATGGAGATCATGGTGTCATGCCGGTGACAATGATGATCATGGAGCCCCGAAGATGGAGATCAAAAGGAGCAAAATGATATTGGCCATATCATGTCACTATTTGATTGCATGTGATGTTTATCATGTTTTAAATCTTATTTGCTTAGAATGACGGTAGCTTAAATAAGATGATCCCTCACTAAAATTTCAAGAAAAGTGTTCCCCCTAACTGTGCACCGTTGCGAAGGTTCGTCGTTTCGAAGCACCACATGATGATCGGGTGTGATAGATTCTAACGTTCGAATACAACGGGTGTAAGACAGATTTACACACGCAATACAGTTAGGTTGACTTGACGAGCCTAGCATGTACAGACATGGCCTCGAAACACGGAAGACCGAAAGGTCGAGCATGAGTCGTATAGAAGATACGATCAACATGAAGATGTTCATCGATGTTGACTAGTCCGTCTCGCGTGATGATCGGACACGGCCTAGTTGACTCGGATCATGTTTCACTTAGATGACTAGAGGGATGTCTATCTGAGTGGGAGTTCATTAAATAATTTGATTAGATGAACTCAATTATCATGAACATAGTCTAAATTGTCTTTGCAAATATGTTGTAGATGAATAGCTCACGTTGTAGCTCCCTGTTTCAATACGTTCCTAGAGAAAGACCAAGTTGAAAGATATTGTAAGCACTGATGCGGACTAGGTCCGTAGTCCGAGGAGTGTCCTCACTGCTACACAGAAGGCTTACGTCTTTGATGCACCGCTCGATGTGCAAACCCCTACAACGTCGTCTGTGGATGTTGTGAACACCTGACAGACACATCCTGATGACTACTTGATAGTTTAGTGCACCATACTTTACGGCTTAGAATCGGGATTCCAATGACGTTTTGAACGCCATAGAACATATGAGATGTTCCAAGAGCTGAAATTGGGATTTCAGGCTCATGCCCGTGTTGAGAGGTGTGAGACCTCTGACAAGTTCTTTTGCCAACAAGATGGAGGAGAATAGCTCAGCTAGTGAGCATGTGCTCAGAATGTCTGGGTGCTACAATCAAGTGGGAGTTAAACTTCCAGATAAGATAGTGATTGATAGAGTTCTCTAGCCACTATCACTAAGCTACTAGATCTTTGTGATGAACTATGACATGCAAGGGATGGAGTTGATCCCGGAGCTGTTCGCGGTGCTTAAGACCGCAAAAGGTAGAAATCAAGAAGGAGCATCAAGTGTTGATGGTTTAATAAGACCACTGGTTTCAAGAAGGGCAAGGGCTAGAAGGGAAACTTCATGGATGGCAAACCAGTTGCCGCTCTAGTGAAGGAACCCAAGGTTGAACCCAAACCCGAGACTAAGTGCTTCTATTGTAAGGGGAACGGTCACTGGTAGCGGAATTACCCCAAATGCATGGTAGATAAGAAGGCTGGCAACTTCAACAAAGTATATACGTGTTATTAATGTGTACCTCGCTAGTACTCCTGGTAGCACCTGGGTATTGGATACCGGTTCAGTTACTATTATTGGTGACTTGAAGCAAAAGCTACGGACTAAACAGAGACTGGCTGAGGGCGAGGTGACGATGTGTGTTGGAAGTGTTTCCAAAGTTGATGAGATCACCATCACACGCTCCATCTGCCTTCGGGATTAGTATTGAACCTAGATAAATGTTATCAGGTGTCTACGTTGAGCATGAATATGATTAGATCATGTTCATTGCAATACGGTCATTCATTTAAGTTAGAGAATAATGGTTATTCTGTTTACATGAATGATACCTTTCATGGTCATGCACCCTATGTGAATGGTTCATTGAATCTCGGTCGTGGTAATACACATGTTCATGCCAAAAGATGTAGAGTTAATAATGATAGTACCACTTTCTCGTGGCACTTCCCCTTAGGTCATATTGGCGTAAGATGCATGAAGAAACTCCATGTCGATGGATGTTTGGAGTCACTTGTTTTTGAATCACTTGACACATGCGAGCCATGCCTCATGGGCAGGATGACTAAGACCCCGTTTTCAGGTACAATGAAACGGGCAAGTGACTTGTTGAAAATCATGCATGCTGATGCGTGTGATCCAATGAGAATTGAAGCATGCGGTGGATATCGCTATTTTCTCATCTTCACTGACGATTTGGGTAGATATAGGTATATCTACCTAATGAAGCACAAGTCTGAAATGTTTGAAAAATTCAAGCGATTTTAGAGTGAAGTTAAGAATCATCATAACAAAGAAGATCATGTTCCTACGATCTGATCAAAAGGGGATTTTCTGAGTTATGAGTTTGGCAATCACTTAAGACATTGTGGAATTGTTTCGCAGTTGAAGCCACCTGGAACACCACAAGGTAATGGTGTGTCCGGACGTCATAATCGAGCCTTATGAGATATGGTGCGATCTATGATGTCTCTTACCGATCTACTGCTATTATTTTGAGGTTATGCATTAGAGACAGCTGCATTCACTTTAGATAGGACACCATATAAGTCCGTTGAGACGACGTCGTATGAACATTGGTTTGGCAAGAAACCAAAGTTGTCGTTTCTTAATGTTTGGGGCTGCGATGCTTAAGGCTTCAACCGGAGAAGCTCGAACCCAAAGCGGACAAACACATCTTCATAGGATACCCAAAGGTGACAGTTGGGTATACCTTCTATCTCAGATCCGAGGGCAAATTGTTTGTCGCTAAGAACGGGTCCTTTCTCGAGAAGGAGTTTCTCTCGAAAGAATTGAGTGGGAGGAAGATAGAACTTGATGAGGTTGTCGAACCTTCACTTCAACCAGAGAGTGACGCAACACAGAAAGATGTTTTCTGTGGCGCCTACGTCTGTTGAATAGGAAGTTAATGATAGTGATCATGAAGCTTCGGATCAAGTTACTATCGAACCTCGTAGGTCGACAAGGATATGTACTACTCCTAAGTGGTACGGTAATCCTGTCTTAGATATCATGTTGTTAGACAACAATGAACCTACAAGCTATGGAGAAGCGATGGTGGGCCCGTATTCTGACAAATGGTTAGAAGCCATGAAATCCGAGATAGGATCCATATATCAGAACAAAGTATGGACTTTGGTGGACTTGCCCGATGATCGGCAAGCCATTGAGATAAATGGATCTTTAAGAAGAAGACGGACGTGGGTGGTAATGTTACCATCTATGAAGCTCGACTTGTGGGAAAGAGTCTTTTCACAAGTTCAAGGAGTTGACTACGATGAGAATTTCTCACCCGTAGCGATGCTTAAGTCCGACGGAATTATGATAGCATTAGCTGTATTTTTCGATTATGAAATCTTACAGATGGATGTCAAAACAAGTTTTCTTACCAGTTTTTCGTAAGAAAAGTTGTATGTGATACAATAAAGAGTTTTGTCGATCCTAAGGATGCTAAAAGGTATGCTGGCTCCAGCAATCCTTCTATGGACTAGAGCAAGCATCTCGGAATCGGAATATATGCTTTGATGGAGTGATCAAAGCTTTTAGGTTTATACAATGTTTGCTAGAAACTTGTATTTACAAGAAAGTGAGTGGGAGCACTACAACATTTCTGATAAGTATATGTGGATGACATATTGTTGATCCGAAATGATGTAGAATTTCTGGAAAGCATAAACGGTTGTTTGAAGAGTGTTTTTCAAAGGAAGACCTGGATAAAGCTGTTTACATATTGGGCATCAAGATCTATAGAGGTAGATCAAGACGCCTGATGGTACTTTCAAAGAACGCACACCTTGACATGTTTTTGAAGGAGTTCAAAATAGATCAGTCAAAGAAGGGGTTCTTACCTGAGTTGTAAGGTGTGAAGTTGAGTAAGACTCAAAGCTTGACCACGGCAGAAGAAAGAGAAAGGACGAAGGTCGTCCCCTATGCTTTTGTCATAGGCTCTATACGGTATGCCATGCTGAAGTACCGCACCTGATGTGTGCCTTGCCACATGTCTGGCAAGAGGGTACAAAGGTGATCTAGGACTGGATCACCAGATAGCGGTCAAAATTGTCCTTAGAGGAATAAGGAAATGTTTCTCGGTTATGGAGGTGGTAAAGAGTTCGACGTAAAGAGTTACGTCGATGCAAGCTTAACACCTATCCGGATAGCTTTGAGTAGAGATACCGGATACGTATAATGGAGCAATAATTTGGAATAGCTCCAAGTGGAATGTGGTAGCAGCATCTATGATATGACATAAAGTTTTGCGAAACACATAGGGATCTGAATATGGCAAGACCCGTTGACTACAACCTCTCTCACAAGCATAACATGATCAAACCCAGAACTCTTTGAGTGTTTATCACGTAGTGATGTGAACTAGATCATTGAGTCTAGTAGACTCTTGGATGTTGGTCACATGGCGATGTGACCTGTGAGTGTTAATCACATGGCGATGTGAACTAGATTATTGAATCTAGTGCAAGTGGGAGACTGTTGGAAATATGCCCTAGAGGCAATAATAAATTAGTTATTATTATTATATTTCATTGTTCATGATAATTGTTTATTATCCATGATAGAATTGTATTGATAGGAAACTCAGATACATGTGTGGATACATAGACAACACCATGTCCCTAGTAAGCCTCTAGTTGACTAGCTCATTGATCAATAGATGGTTACGGTTTCCTGACCATGGACATTGGATGTCGTTGATAACGGGATCACATCATTAGGAGAATGATGTGATGGACAAGACCCAATCCTAAGCCTAGCACAAAGATCGTGTAGTTCGTAT